>NW_024610050.1:600000-774087 GCF_016920785.2 Ixodes scapularis
TTTTTAAGAGAAAGGACAGATGTCGTGTAGAATGGGTGGAAACTATCAAGTTTTAAGAGTAATGGTTCAAGCGCTCTGCCATTCTAACAATTAGGATTGCCGAACTGAAAGTTTCGGAACAAAAATAGATGACTTAACCCGAGTAAGCACTCGCGGAACCCTAAGGCACATTTCAGATAACAGGCTTGGCGAATTGATGATGCCATGGAGCGTTTTAAACAAAAACAGGAAGTCCACATTCTTCAGACACCGGTGCAGGCTAGGCAAACCAACACGTTTTTACCCTGCGCCATATGCTAAACAGTGGACATTCTGCATAATGCAGCAATGTTAAAAGATAGAAACAGACTTTTTTCGCACTCGTTATATTTCCAGGGAATGAGTTTTAGAAATTTCATTTCAAACAACTAATGCACATTCTAACTGCGACCTGGATAATGAACAGTACAACTATATAGAACCAGTCATGTTTTTCAACCTCCTGGTTAAGCGAAAGGCAGCACCCAACATATCGCAATGAACACTTAACGAGCTTACCAACATGATCAGAGAGACGCAAGCCAGAATCAACAATGACTCCAAAATCTTTCAGTACAATTACTGGAGAGTCTTCCCATGAAAGTTATATGTAAAAGAGATATTGTGATTTTTCGGGAGAGTGGAATTTAACCTTGGTTTTGGAGGGGTTAAAAAAAGTCCTTGTCAGAGCACCATCGGTAGAAAAAAATATGCATATTTCTGGATCTTAGCACATTCATGTGCACTTGGTATTTCTCCGTAGATTTATATATCATCAGCATAATGCAGGAATAAAGAATTTAAAAAAGAAGCAAAAGAGACGTCGTTTAAAAAGTATTGTGAACAGAATGTTCCTAAAACACATCCCCGAGGAAGTCCAGAGTGTACCTTGCACAACGAGGAGTACACGTTCTAGACTCTGATTTACGCCTCTCTCTCTCTCTCTTACAAGTAGCTTTTCAAACAGTCGTGTACTGAGCCATATCCTCCGCAGGAGAAAGGTTTGCATAAAATGACCGTGTGATTCACTACTTCAAAGACCTTCTCTAAGTCAAAGTAGACAACGTCTAACAGACCTTTCTTAGATTTCACACAAGATGCGGTAGACATAAAAACAAACAATATTTGCAGTTGTTGATCTGCCACTAACAAAGCCATTCTGCTTGAAAATCGCTAATGTACGAAGTCTGAAAGACAGAAATTGATAAACGACAATTTCAAAAAGCTTGGAAAATATAAAGAGGGGATAATTCGGTCTAAAGTTCAAAACATCACCTTTTTCCCCAAACTTTAACATCAAAACAACAATAGCTACCTTCAACAATTCAGGAAAGGTTCCCAACCTTAAAGAGTTGTTAAATACTGAGCAGAGTACCGGCGTGAATATGTCGTGATACATTTTAAGGATCGTGGACAGAATGCCGTATGGCCCTATGATAATATTGCTATGTTTGGTTTAATACAGGACCGTACGCATCCTTTATCGGCGTTAATGCATCTTAACTAGTTACCAGACACATCTAAGTGAAGCAGCGCAGATGAGAAACACTGCGTACTACCCCTGTAGACTGACGAAAAATGATCACCAAGTTACTCAGGTACGAGTAACCTGCTGATGGCATTCATTATTATCTAGGACAATTTTTGACTCGACATCCCTCATAGAACTTGGTATAATGGCCCTCCAGATTTCTTTTTTGACTATTCACAAGATCTGTTTCCACTGATTAACAACGCACCTGGGGATCACGACTCAGGACTGTTTAACATTGCTTTCTGAAACTTTTGTCTTTTACCCCTTTACTTTATGATGCCGCTTTTCTTAAACTACAGATAAAATAAGTTTTTCTTTTCATTAGGGATTTTAGCTCACTGGAAAATCAGCTAGGAATGCGAGATATTGTAACTGTCCTCAAGTGAATGTAGGTATCCGAAGACGCCCGAATAATTAGCGTGAAAAGAATGCCCTGATCATTTACATCAGGAGATTCCAAGCTCTATGCCCAAGCAAAGCTCATGAAGCGTTGATACCTCCCGACATAGTATTTGCAGAAAGGTTATATGAGATGTGTGCCGAAGAACCACCAGAATGAGCAGGAGGAGAGGAATTTCTAAGAGAAAGAACTATATAAGATGCAGGGCGGATATTATCCTGAGGAAGTGATGGTAGTGCACCTCGTGGTATACATACCCATTCTACGTTTGAGAAACATATATCTGGAGCATTAAATTTGTGATTCAGAACATAATTGTGATGTATGAGATTCAACAAAGAAGAAAAGTTTAACAGCTTTGTGCTTTTCTGCCTGCAGTAAATTGTTCAGGTGAAAATGTCAAACGACGGCTAGGTGATTCCGAGAGCATTGAAATCCCCTAAGATTAAGACCCTGCATGCATGGAAGTCATTCACTGTATTCTTTATGCCAGCAAGGCAAATATGAAATTCATCTGGGGAAGTCTGGGGAGGGAGGTAATATAAGCCGATTAAAACGTGTACTTCCTTTGCTGACACAATCACGGCCCATACACCCTCAGAAAATATTTCCAAGTCTTCGCGTCTCATTGAGTGGTAGCGCCTGTCGACTGCGACCAACACTACGCCTCCCGCCCTACTCCGCTGGGTAAAGTGTCGATCGCGACGGTGCACCTAAACAAAGAGGAAGTAATCGGAGGAACCGAAGATAGAACATAGCTTTGATTCTGTTAAACAAAATATAGAGTAATTGAACAAGGTAAGATAACCGAAAAAATCTGCTTTTGTACGCAGGTCGCGAACATTTTGTTAAAATAAATCAATGTGACTCATCCTTGCTTTTTCCAACGTCGACAGCCTCAGATGAATGAAGCAGATGTTCGCGAATGGAGCCTGGGAAAGGTTTAAAAACGAAAGATTTGGGCCACACTGTGGAATCAGAAAGCTTGTCGATTTCTACGGCAGCCACAGACACATGGACGGAAGCGTAAAACTCGTAGCGCGTCTTCAGTTTCCGCACTCCACTTTCTCAACTCCGACGGAGTAGAGATGGGAACTGATGTCTGCGCAGCTGGTGTCCAGGTTCTGCTTGTTGACGAACAGGGTTTGGTGTTGAGTTGATGGAGGGACAACGATCAGCTTGCAGGTTTCGAACGCCCCGGTAAGCGCTGTGGTCCGAGACTTTGGTCGTGCAGAATTAATGCCACTGAAAGGCACGCGTATTTTGCAAGCATCATTCTAGCTATCTGAATGGAGAGATGGGGCAATACCATCTAGGAGAAGCTTGGGCGGAGAGCTGTGCAGAGCGAAAGCATAAGTGGATTTTCCCAAAGGACGAACCGCAGTCCTATCCACAGGCTGCCGTCGGTGATCGGGCACGTCCGGCTGTCGTCGCTGACCGAGCGCGTCACGCAGACTCCGGACTTCAGACCGCAATATGGCCATGACACCTTCTTGAAGCTCGGCGTCGTTTTTTTTTTTTTTAGTGGCGGTGGCATGAGTTTTTATCTTTTAAGGAGAGTTTACTCCGGCGATGCGATATAGTCGCGCGACAACCTTCATCGGAAAAGCGAGCATCGCGGAAAAAAAGCGACGCGATTTGAGCAGTTGCATACTGACCCAACTTTTTGCAATGCGATCTAGTCGCGGAGCGGCTGAGCCAGTCAACGACGTTCGCAGCGAAAGCTTTCGAGAAGCGATTCGTCAACGAAGGCGTTGGACCGGCTCATTGCGCACGCCAGTGTGCCCGTGAAATTGTTTTTGCGATGCGATCTAGTCGCGTGGCACGAGTGCCTCCATCGCCTGGCGTAAATGCGCCTTTAGGGTGGACACCTCATCAGTCAGGAACAATATTTTCTCCATAGCATCGAGGAGCAGGCTCCGCAGGGAAACCACACCGGCACCAATATTAACGGAAGGGGAGGCCGTTGGACCCTCGGAAAGTTGTCAAGCCATAGAGAGGGCCGCAGGGGTGCGGGGTAGGTCCGCAGCGTTGCTGGTGGGATTACTGACGACGCCATCGCTGTTAGGCCTTGTAGCACCACCGATGTTCGCACAACCCTCGCAGAGAAAGGAGCTCATACCAGACTGATGAAATGTGTCGACCTTGTCGGCCCAACCGACGCACTTCGCGTGTCCACGAAGTTTAAACCCAAAACATCGCAAGAACATTTGCCTTCCGTAGAAGACATGGGAGCAGATTGTGCATCTGTTCACGCTGGGTGACATCCCCGCAGCGGAGAACGACAAGGCCAAAAACCACAACAACAACAACAATAACAATAATATTAATAAAAATAATATTAATAATATTAATAATAATAATAATCAATCAATCAATCAATGTTTATTAAAGTGTCCAGGAACAACCAATCGGTCTTAGTGCTGGCACACTAAAAAAAATGAGCAAAAACACACACATACAAACACGCATACACACGAGTGCAGAAGGAGAGCATAGTTCTCCAGTCTGAGAATAAAAATATTAATAAGTATGAAAGACACTCAGATTAACAAGGGAAATCAAAAGCACAAAACAGAGACATCACCAGGTGTGAGAGCAAAAAGCAAATACTACATCAGCGCTTCAACTGATCAGCCCTTTTCCTGCAAGAGGAAGATTTGAACAGCATTTCCGAACTTGCTCCCGCATGAGTTAAAAATATCAATCGTGTCAGAGTAGCGATTATAACACTCCGCCGATCTTTGGATCGGGTTTAAGTTGCTAAAATGTCGAGCTATATAAAAAGATGATTGGAGCCGTGTAGGCACACGTGGAACTCTGAGGCTCACTTCGGACAGAAGGCTGGGAGAGTTAATCGAGCCGTGCAGGGTCTTAAACAAAACAACAAATCTGCCTTCACCCGACGCTGCTGCAGGCTCAACAAGTTGACAAGTTGCGAGTTACACACACCGTTCAGACAAGGATCACCATTCTCAAGGTAACGATATTTAAAGATAGAAATAAATTTGTTTTGGACTCGCTCGACAAATGAACTGTTAGTTTTGGAAATGCCGTTCCAAACAACCGAGGCGTACCCTAGCTGGGATCTAACTAAGGAACAATACAGCGTAAAAAAAGCGGACGGGCATTTGAACTCCTTCGTTATGCGAGACACGGCACCTAACGTGCGCAAGGCCGATTGAACCACTTTGATGACGTGAGTGTCAAATCTCAAGGTTGAATCAAAGACAACTCCAAGGTCCCTCAGTTCACTTACACGTGACAGCAGTTCGCCGTGATAACTATATGGAAAGAATATATCATGGGTCTTGCGAGAATATGTCATTATTTTTGTTTTAGAATGATTCAAACGGAGGTCATTGTCTAAACACCAACGACCGAAGGAATATGCGTCATTCTGAAGCGCGATGCAATCCTCTAAGGTCGATATTTTTTGTAAAGTTTTATATCATCAGCGTACTGCAGAAATGAAGAATTCAATATAACTCGAGAGACATCATTTACAAAAATATTAAAAAGGAGGGGGCCCAAGACAGATCCCTGAGGCACTCCAGAGCTTGCCTTGTATAAGGACGAGGTAGTATTGTTGACGCGGACGTAGGCTTGCCTATCAGACAAATAGCTAATTAACAAATTGTATACCGAACCACATACTCCGTACGAAGAAAGCTTGTATAAGAGGATGTTGTGGTTGACTACGTCGAATGCCTTACTCAGGTCGAAATAAAAAACGTCAAGCTGACTTCTATTACAAACTACTTCAGAGGCAGCAGACATAAAAGATACGAGATTGGTGGATGTCGATCTGCCGGACATGAAACCATGCTGATTAGGAATGACTATACTACGAAACTTGAAGGAGAGAAATTGATGGATTACCATTTCAAAGAGTTTGGAAAAAGAAGAGAGAAGAGAAATCGGTCTGTAATTAAAAACATCACCACTATTTCCAGATTTCAGGACCGGAACAACCACTGCCAGTTTCCAGTCGTCAGGGAATATCCCTGACGTCAAGGAGTTATTGAAAATTGTGCACAGTATAGGCGTAAGTAATTCATGATAAGCCTTAACAATTGCAGCGGGTATCCCGTCATGACCTGCAGACAATGAGGGTTTTATTTGTTTAATACATAGCCTAACACATTCCTCATCGACAACCACAGAACCTAATGAGTCGCCAAAAACGTCCGAGTGAGGCAAAATAGATGAGGAGCAGTTATTATTATTAATGTAAACTGACGCAAAGTGATCAGCAAACAACTCAGACATGCCCTTCGCACTGTCGCTATGCTGATTCAAGACGATTTCGGACTCAATATTCTTCCCCAAGCGCGATTTAGCGCACCTCCAAAATGTTTTGGGATTTTTAACAAGATCTGATTCCACCGAGTCACAATGCGCCTGGCAATCACGGTTTAAAATTTTCTTACATCGCTTTCTGCAAATTTTAAATTCAACTTCCCACTTTGGAAGACCACTTTTCTTAAACCTCCTGTGCAAAAAATCTTTCCGTTTTAAAAGCGTTCCGAGTTCACGAGAGAACCAGACAGGGAAGCGAGATTTTTTAGACGTTTTAAGAGGGATATACATGTCCATAGCCTCCTGAACAACAGTTGTGAGGAGATATACTTGGCCGTTGATATCAGACGACTCCAGGATAGAAGCCCAGTCAACACCCGAAAGATGGTGATACATTCCAGTATAGTCCCCCGCTGAATACTTATATGATGTGTGCGGGGAAGGACCATTAGAGGGACTGAGGACCGGAGGATCAAAAACAGAAAGAACTACATCAAGAGCAGGGTGATAGCTATCCTCAGGAACCATAGAAAGTTCACTTCGAGCCACACGTATACCGTCCGTGTTTGAAAAGCATAAATCTAAAGCATTACCTTGGTCGTTTAGAATGTTATTGTGCTGTCTAAGATCTAAAAAGGAACTAAAGTTGAGGAGATAGTTGCGCTTTTGTTTACAATAAAAGTTGCCAGTAAGGACATTGAATTGTGTCCAGTTAATCCCTGGAGCGTTAAAATCCCCCAAGATTAAGATATTGCTCCCCTGTGAATCATTAATAGTATTTTCAATGTCAGCAAGACATCTTTGGAAATCATCTGGTGTCGTCTGAGAAGGAAGGTAAGACAGACCTATTAAAATACGTTCTCTGCTAGAACACTCAATTTCAACCCACAGAGACTCAGGAAATCTCTCCAGATCCTCACGTCTTCGTGAACTATATTGGTTGTTAACCGCGACCAATACACCGCCTCCTACTCGGACCCGGGAAGAGAAATCACGATCATGACGGTAGACATCAAAACAAGGCGGAAAGTAGTCGGTGGAACTAACACTAGGACATAACCAAGTTTCCGTTAAGCAAACAATTGAGTAATTAGATAGAGTAATGTTGGCAAAGAAACATTCAGCTTTCGTCCGCAGGCCACGGACATTCTGGTAAAACAAATCGACGTTACTCATCTTTGTATTTAGTGTTGGGCTAGTGGGCTTCTTCAGACGAGTGAAGGAGTTCTTGACGAAGAGCGCCTCTGAAAGGTTTAAAAAGGACAATCCTTCGGCCACAAAGCTGGGTCAGAGAGTTTCTCAAAGTCTTCGGCAGCTACAGAGACGTGAAAAGAGGCGTAAGTGTTGTAGCGAGTCTTCAGTCGGTGGCACTTCAATAGTAATAATAATAATAATAATAAAGTTTATTGCTCCTCTTTGATACTAGTCGAAATTAATGCAGGTTCGTCGAAGCCTTCGAGGGCTTGTGGGACAGAACCTAAGTTGAAGTGACATGGAGTGAAGTATTAAGAACAGAATTGGTAAGCATCACAGTAGCATCAAGTGAAGAAAAGAACATAAAAAGCTTGAGCGTCGCAGTAACAGTAAGTGTACGAATGAAAAAAAAAAAAGTCAGCTTTGTCACAGTCTTGAGAAAAGTTCGTAATGTTTCAGAGGTTGGTACTGCGACACAGAATGTCAAATGTTTTACATACAAACAGTATGTACTCTGGAGCACCAATCAGTATGATCAATTAGCTCTGGCATATGCATATCTATCAGTCTTCGGTCCTTTTAAATCACATTAACTTTACGAAGTTAGAAAAAAGTAAAGAGTACAAAAATACAATGTGCACCATAAATAAATATTTAAAGAAATGTTAAAAAAAATGTTGCAAAAGAAAAGCTGGGACGTTTGGTCTTTCAAACACAAAAAAACGCAAAAAAAACAACAACAGACCTTTCAAGGGGTTTCGTTTAAGGAAGTATAATGACGTAGAGCTTTCCTTAGTTTCTTTCTTGAAGTCAGGTCTTCAAAGTTGGATGGTAACGAGTTAAAAGTTTGAGGAACATAGCAACATCGCATGTGTTTGCCATAACGTGTATAACACGTTGGAACATAAAACCGAGTGTCTAGTCGTAGTTGACGGGATGTTGTACGGGGTGTTTTGAATTCGTCATTCCAGTAATCGGTGAGCAAGATCGTTTCAAGCAAGAGGGACTGAAAATTACGCATGAAGAGGGCTTGAAAACGATCGGGACAAGATGTCGTGGGTTTGTAAAGTACAAGACGCAGGATTCGTTTTAAGATGCTGTTGTCTTTTTTGTGCCACAACCCGGAGCAGTTGCTAAAAACTGTTATGCCATAGCGGAGTATGCTATATGCTAACTAGTTAGCTATAAGTTTTCGGATACCAAATGGCAGGAAGGGCTTGATGTTGTATAATAAGAAGGAAACACTCCTTAATTTTGAGCATAGTTTTATGAAATGTGAGTTCCACGAGAGGTCTGAGTCAAAAAGAATACCTAAGTATTTTACGGTGTTCGAATAAGGAATGGGAGCACAGTGGCAGGCGACGGATTTTGATGTGTGAAGCACAAGAGGAATGTCTAAAACGATAGTCTTAAGTCGATTGTGAAAGCAAACTAATTTTGTTTTTGAGACGTTTATGTCGATTACATTTTTGCCAAACCAGTCCATTAATTCGATGGAGCATTTCTGCAGCATTTTCATCGCTATGGGAAAAGAAAGATGACTCGTTAGCAGAAGAGTGTCATCAGCATATTGATAGATAGTACAGTTTGAGATGGAGGTATACATGTCGTTGACGTATATATTGAAGAGCAGAGGTGATAGAATCGAGCCCTGAGGCACACCTGCTTTTAGGGAAATTTTGATGCTACATATTCCTTCTATTGAAACCGTTTGTGTTCGATCTTGCAGAAATTTTTTTAACAGGGCCAAAAAAGGCTTTGGAAACCAACAGCTGAGAGCTTTTGTATTAAAATGGAATGGTTTACAGCGTCGAACGCCTTGGAGACGTCGAGAAAACATGCACATGTAAAAAGGTTAGATTCGAAACCTAAATTTATGTTGTCTGAGAAAGCTTCGAGAAGATGTTGAGTACCACGCCCCGGAATAAATTCGCACTGGGTGGGAGATATGATGTTGTATTTATCCACAAAGGAAGCCATTGTCATATAAATAAAATTTTCTAATATCTTAACCAAACATGGCAGAATAGATATTGGCCTATAGTTTTCTATTCGGTCTCATTGTCCTCCTTTGAAGAGAGGTTTAACAATAGCGGTTTTGAGTTCGATAGGAATTGAACCAGTTAGGATTATTTTGTTGAAGATAGCAAGAAGTGTGTATTTTATATAGTTGAAATTTCTACGAAGATCGCTGAGGCGCATCCCATCGTATCCTAGGGACTTGTTCGGTTTCAAACTAAAAGTTATTGTCTCAAGGTCGGAAAGGGTCAAGTGTGGAAGAAATGCCGACGCCATATTTAAGTTAGGGAGATGAGAAGCTGATGACTCATTTTCTCGGGCTTTGCCTGAAAATGTTGCGAAAACATTGTTGAGGGCACGAGACGTAGTCAGTGGATCAGGTCCAAAAGAAGCGTTGAATGTATTCCTTTTTAGTTGTTTGGAAGGAATTTCCCGTAATTCATTTATCAATGACCAGGATTTCGCAGGATTGTTTCGAGACTCTAGCATTGGTTTATGAAAGTAAAGACGCTTTGCTGAACGAATCAGGCCGCTTACTCTATTGCGAATAGTTCTGAACTCACATAGAAAGTTCGAACTCTGTGGTGATCGACGGCATTTTTTCCAAGCAATTTCTTTAAGCTTTATGGGAGATAGTATATCCTTATTTAACCATGGTAGATTTGCTTTTTTTTGTTTTATGAAGATAACCTTTTTTGAGTTCTCATAGAAATGCCTAAATAGCTTAACAAACGAGGGGTATATGTACAAGTCTGTTTGTGTGAAAGCCTGCCAGTCATAGGTGGATATATATTTGTCAAGTTCTTGATGCTCAGTAATTTCAACTTGACGCACTTTATTTTGCATTATTTTTGATGTAACGCCAACAAAGTCTATGTGGCATGCCACGAAGTAATGGTCCGATAGTTTTTGAGTTATGACTGCTGCTTTTGAATTTGGTAATGGCGACCTTAAATTAATGTGATCTGTCGAGGAGGTAACCAAATTGCCTCTGAACAGTTCCTCCATTGTAGGACCGAAATTTTACGGCTCGATGCCATGATCTCACAAGAGAGTAAGATATTCGCACACAAGGGGCTTCGAAGACTTCAGTAAATCGATGTTAAAATCTCCTACTAGAAAAAGGGCTGCTTTATCTGGCAGAGCTGATAGACACTCTCGAAGCTCGGCTGAAAATTCGGAAACTTTTTCAGAGGGTGGTCGATAAAAAGCCAGCAAGCATAGATCGGAGACTGATGTAAGTATGCGCAGTGCTATTGATTCAGATGACCTAAACGCTACTTGTATATCCGAACAAATTAGCTCTTGTTAAAAAAAAAAAAACTGCGATTCCACCGCCGCGTCTATTGTCCTGAGTGTAAAAAATGCTTTTGAATCCGGGCAAGAAAAATTGGTCTGTATTTTCATTAGAAATATTGATTTCTGTTAAAACAAATGCGTCAGTTATTCGTAGGACAGAGTTAATAGTCAATTGGAATTCGTCCCAGTGCTTCCGGAGGCTACGGATATTAACATGAAATAAAGTGAAGGAACATGCGCTTGTTGTAAAGATTTCTAGGCAAGATTGAAGGTCGTTAAGCCGAAAAAAGCTAGCCAAGTGTTTCTAGGCGATTAGGTCCAATGCTTCAGTATTAGTGATGTGAAGTGTCGTGGATCCCTGGCTTTGTTTTGCAAACATTTTGCCGTGTCGTACCCAGATAAACTTAAAATTCTTCTCTTTTCCTCTAGTTCGGGCCATCCAGAATAGTTTCGTGTTGGAATCTGTGAGGTTATCATTGAAATATATTCGAGGATGAGAACCGTCACTAGGTAGGGAGCCGAGCTTCCCACGGCATGACATCAAACGTTCTTTCAGAGCAACAGACGAGAACTTAACCATGATAGGAGGTATAGCAGCCGGTCTAGCAGGCCTAGCAGGCAGGCGATGGGCGGACATAACATGACCAGCCTGAAAATCCTCAAGTTCAATTTTCTCCGCGAGGTCTGACATGACATCGCGAATATTTTTCTGAGTTTTCAACGGAATACCATGTATCTCCATGTTGGAAAGACGATCGACTTGCTCGTTGTCGTTTTGGTATGATTTCAGCCGATGTATTTTGAGCGCCTGCTCCGCGGTAGAAGATCGCAGGGCGCTCAGTTCTAGTTGCATGTCTTTGATGGTGTGGTCTTGGGATATCGCTGTTGTCACGAGCGAATCGTATTGACTGGAGACAACATTCACGGATATTAATATCAATAATAATAATAATAATAATAGTCAAGAATCAGTTTTATATGGTGCCCAGAAACCATCTGACCTTAGTGCTGGCTCACCCATAACCTATAAAATATAAAAAAATGCACAAGTCCCAATACAACATAATGACTAAAAACAAAGCATAGTAAAACAAAAACTCAAACCACGGATCTACAAAAACCGGACGTGCGTAATGGAAAGGCGCTTGTCGAACAGACACAACCGGAGAGAAGTGAACACACAATCACAGTCAGTAAAAAACAAAAAAATGTTGACAACGAGGCTCATTGAAGTAATCAGGCTTCCTTATAGGGAATAATAAAGTGCAAGGTGGATTTTATAAAGCTTTCCTAATGTTCACAAAAAATGTCGAGCTCGCTGGCATGATCATTGTACGTTTTCGCCATACGAAGCAAAGGGCCATGATTGTCTGCAGGGCATAATACACAAAAATGTATCGAAACATGCCTCACCCTGTGTGGGGTTCATAGAGATGTGTGCGCCAGCAGGCTAGGAGAGCCAATAGTATTGTAAGCTGTTTTAAACATAAACAATAAGTGAGCTCTTTCCCGGAGTTAATTTAAGCTGGGTAAGTGTAGGTTACTCATTACAAAGCTATATTGCACTGAAGGTAGATTATCACAAAATTATCGATATTTTTCGATGGACTGAAATTTATATTGAACTCTCTCCCGCTTTAAATAGTTGCTCTTACGGATGCCGTTCCACACAATGGATGCATAGTCCATATGAGATCGTGATAATGCAGAGTTCACGACAAGTAACGTCATGGAATTCGAAACTTTTTTGAAATTTCGGAGGCCATTTCCAGTGTACGATATGCGGACAAAGTTATTTGAGTTACGTGAGCGTTGAAGTGGAGGGTAAGGTCGAATAACACTACTAGATATCGAACCCCACTAACGCGACATAAAACCTCCAAATCAATCTTGTATCGGAAACGTATACTGTGAGTATTGCGATTCTAACTGATTACTTTTGCTTTCCCTTGTTTAAGAGCAGACCATTTGTCAATCACCAATAATCAAATGCGCACACATCTCTCTGAAACATCTCGCAATCTCTATCACTTTGAATCTTTCGAAATATTTAAGTTATCGTCCGCATATTGTAGAACAAAAAAAAAATGAGCCACAACCAGAGACAAGTAGTTCACCAAAACAGAGAGAAAAATTGGTCCCACCACTAACCTCTGAGGAACTCCGAAACTTACTCTGTAATGGCATGGTAAATTTGAGAAACGTGTTGCTGGTTCGAGGTTAGAATGTCCTACGCGCCGAAAGTTCTACTCCGAATGTTCCAGAAACCCTCGCCGGTACAAAAGGTGCTCCGCGTGGCAAGTTGGGGTCTGTCTCGCCCAAGCGCTCAATCCTGCCGTTTCGCTGACATTGACGCCTGCGACGCTAGACTTTCTCTATTTTGTTTTGGGCACAAGCTCGCCCCATTAAATTTTTAGTTGTTTCAGTTATTCGAAGTCTCATCAGTGGTCATTCATGACATTTTGGTGTTGGTGCGGAGCTCTAGCTTGAGGGCACCTAACATCACTGGTTTGAGAACCAAGAAACCTCCTTTACTTCGTGGGAGCCATGCGCCGCCAAATTGAAGAGACATTTAGCAACCACCACCGTCGGCAGCGAGCAGAGCACCTTCTTCAATCAAGGGGGCAGGGCCGTAACTAAAGTGTGACAAGCTTTGTTGAAGATCTCCTGCAGCTAAGAGCCCGAGCGGATCCGGAGGCCGCCGAGGAGAAGAAACTGCGCGCCCTCAGGCATGGCGTGAAGAGTGAAATTTTAGAAGGCCTAGTACGCAATCTCCCAACGACTGCCGATAGCTTTGTAACCGAAGCCAGGAATATCGAGCGTGCACTTACGTCTCGAGCGTGCCACAACCACCGACTCGCCGGCACGTCTACTGCTCCAACCGTCGCAGCTATCAGTCAGGACTTGATCACCACCGCTGTCAACAGCCTTCCGGAGATCGTCCGGGATATCGTCGGGGAAGAGCTTCGCAAGATCGTACCTGCTGCAGATGGCCCCATCCTCATTCTCACTCGCCTAGGTCGTCCGATAGCAAGTCACCGAGCTTTCCATCCCGAGATTACCGTCACCGCAGCAGCACAGGAGGAGCCTGCCCTAAGCCACGCCGAAATGGTCCGACGTGCACCACCAACCCCGTGTCTGTACATAACGCCCCCCTCCCCCCCCTCCCCCCCCCTTCCCCTCCCCCCCCCCCCCCCCTTGACGTGAGCCTCCAGCGCTGCAGTATCCCCGACACCAGGAAGTTCGGGCGTATGTCCGCCCTGAACAAGCTGTGGCAAGGAAGACCGACGTATAGCGGGCGGCCGACAGGCGACCGCTGTGGTACCACTGCGGTGAAGCTGACCATGTGTACCGGCGATGCCCATACCGGCAGATCGGGCTTCGTGGGTTCGTGCTGTACACCCAACGCCCAAGGAGTGGAGAACCTCCGCGAGACACCCAAGAATACCTGCAACGTGCACCGTCTCAAGCGCCCGCTGCTTATCGAGGGTACCGTTCGCCATCGCCACGACGCCTAGCTTCACTGACGCACAGGCCACGCCGTGAAAGGTTGTCACCCCTCGTTTCTCGTCGGGGAAACTAAGCGCAGCGACCCCTGTAGGTGGTTATTGCGAAGATAACCGGCGCAAACATCCTCCACGAATGTCGGAGGGCCCCACTCTAACGACGCCGCACTTAAAAACGACGCTCCTGCGACGCTAAAGAATAACCTAGATGTCGGTATCGAAGGCCACGACGCGTCGGCTCTCGTCGACACCGGAGTAGACTACTCCGTCCTCAGTGCAAGGCTCCCCGAACGCCTTCAGAAAGTGATGACCTCCGTGGGATGGTCCAGAGATAAGAACTGCCGGTGGGCACCTCATCACACCATTCGGGACGAGCACCGCTCGCGTCGAGATTCACGGTGAGACATGCCCGGTGAAGTTCGTTGTTCTACGAGCCGATGCAAAAGACGTTATACTCGGCATGGACTTTCTCTGCCAATACGGCGCCGTAATCGACCTGGAAGCCAACCCGCTGACACCTCGGAAACCTGTTATGACGTCCAGAGATTAGGAAACAACGTCGGCCGCCTTAGCCACAGTGCGTGCACTGTCCGAGTACGTCCACTTGCCACCGCGCTCGAGTGTGCTGGTGCCCGTGGGAACCGAAACATCAATCTGCGAAGACGCCCTGCTGGAAGTTAATGTTCAAGTGCTCCTAGGCAGAGGGATCGGTGTCGCCAGAGGCGTAAAAAAGCTCCAAGATGGACACACCGCTGTTCTTGTAACGAACTTCCCACAAGAGGCTCAGCACCTTACAAAAGGTATCGCCGAGGGACACATCGAGGAGCTCCAGGACACAGCCGCAATCGCCGGAATCTCCGAAGACTCCCATTCGTCGCAACACGAGACAGCGTAATCCTCAGAGATCGACATCGAGCCACCCTTCCCCCTTCCCCGCCGACGACAGCTGACTGACCTCCTCACAGAGTTCAATGAGTGCTTCGCCACGTCACCAAAGGTGCACCGGACGAAGGTTGCAAAGCATCGAAGAATTACTGATGACAACGCACTTCCTGTGCATCGGCCATCTTACCGAGTCTGTGTGAAAGGAAGAGAAATTGTCAAGAAGCAAGTTCAGGAAATGCTTGATGACGACATCGCCCCGCCCTCAAACAATCCGTGGCCTTCCCCAGTAGTCCTGGTGAAGAAGAAAGACGGAACCCTGAGGTCCTGCGTCGACTATCGCCGGCTGAACGCAGGAAAAAAATGTAAGTCTATCCGCTGCCCCGCATCGACGACGCCCTAGACCGGCTGCGCCACGCTCGACACTTTTCGTCGATGGACTTGAAGAGCGGGTACTGACAGATTGAGGTCAACGAACGAGAGGGTCAGAAGACGGCCTTTGTCACGCAGGACGGACTGTATGCATTTAAAGTAATGCCGTTCGTGTTGTGCACAGCGCCGGCAACCTTCCAACGTTTTATGGACACCGTCCCTTCGGACTTGAAATGGCAGAGCTGTCTCGTCTACATCGAAGACGTCGTGGTCTTCGCAAGAGAATTGGACGAGCACCTGAGGCGACTGCGATCCGTGCTACAGGCTATAAAGGTTCCTGCGCTGACACTCAAGCCTTCCAAGTGTCGGGTCACTTATGGTGAGCTGAAATTCTTGGGCCACATCGTGAGTGCTGAGAGTGTAACCCCTGATCCTGCAAAGACGTCCGCTGTCGCCGAATTCTCGAAACTATGAGACGAGAAGGCTGTCCGAAGATTCTTTAAGCTGTGCGCCTACTACAGACGTTTCGTTCGTGACTTTGCACAGATTTCTGCACCACTGACGCTTCTGACGAAAAACGGCGTGCAGATCCAGTGGGGAGAGAAGCAAGAACACGCGTTCGAAGAACTCAAGCAAAGGCTCCAGTCGCCCCCCATCCTCGGGCATTTTGATCAGTCGCCGGAGACAGAAATCATCACAGACGCCAGCAATACCGGTCTCGGTGCGGTAGTCACTCAGCGACAAGAAGGAGCAGAGTGAGTAATCGCTTACGCAAGTGGTGCACTATCCAAGGCAGACCAAAACTATTCAATGAACAAGGAATGTGTTGCTGTCGTCTGGGCGATTACCAAGTTCCGTCCGTACTTGTACGGGATTCTGTCCCGCGTGGTCCCAGACCACCACTCCTACTGCTGGCTCGCAAACCTCAAGAATCCACCAGGAAGCCTCGAGCGCTTTAGGCTTAGACTTCAAGAATTTGACGTAAACATTGTGCATACGTCCGGCCGCAAGCATAATGACGCTGACTGTTTGTCTAGGGCTCCAGTCGAACCCTCCATCGCCGGCGCCGACGACAATGACGACGCCCGTTCTCTTTGCGTAATAAGCGCTACCGACATGAGTGCACTTCAACGGGACGACACGAAACTTCGTTCCGTGACCGACCACCTCGAAGGTCGAGGAGGGATATACCCTCCCCTCACTACCCTTGCCTTCTCCTCCTCAAGAGCTGCGCGTTAGTTTGACGTTACAAGGTGTTGTAAATGTCTAATTTTATGTTGACTTTGTAATGTAATATTCTGGTAAGTTCGAGATACATGTTGCTGATTCTAGGTTAGAACATTCTACGCGCCGAACGTTCTAGGCCTAATGTTCCAGAAACCCACACCGCTAGAAACGGTACTCCGCGTGACGAGCCGGGGTCAGTCTCGCCCCTGCGCTCGATCCTGCTGTTTCGCCGATATCGACGCCTGCAACGCTAGTCTTTTTCTATTTTGTTTTGAGCACAAGTTTACCTCATTGACCGTATATTTGCTTCTGTTATTCGAAGCCTCATCATTTGTCATTTGGGACAGTATGCGTCATTCTGAAGCGTGATTGAATCCCCTACGATCGATATTTTTTTTTGTAAAGTTTTTACCGTCAGCACATACTCCAGAAATGGAGAGTTTGATATAAGCTGAGGGATACCATTTCCAAAAATATTGAAAAGGAGGGGGCCCATGACAGATGCGTGAGGCACTCCAGAGCTTGCTTTGTACAAGGACGAGATAGTATTGCTGACCCGGACGTAGGCTTGCCTATGGGACAAATAGATTTTTAGCAAGTTATATACCGAACCAAATACTCCGTACGAGGAAAGAGAATGCCGTGGTTGACTACGTCGAAGGCCTTACTCAGGTGGAAATAACAAAACGTCAAGGTCACCTGTGTTACAAACTACTTCAGATGCAGTTTACGTAAAATATACGAGATTAGTAGATGTCGATCTACCGGACATAAAGCCATGCTGATTATGAATGATTATACTACGAAACTTGAAGGGGAGGAATCGATGGATTACAATTTCAAATAGTTTGGAAAAAGAAGACATAAGAGAAATCGGTCTGTAGTAAGAGCGCCACCACTATTTCCAGATTTTAGGACCGGAAAATCATTGCCCCGTTCCAGTCCTCAAGAAGTATTCCTGACGTCATGATGTTATTAAAAGTGTTGAACAGTATAGGCGTAAATATATATAATAACACTTAACAATTGCAGCGGGTATCCCGTCATGACCTGCAGACAATGTGGGTCTTATTTCCTTAATACACAGCCGCACACATTCCTCATCGACAACTAAAAAACCTAATGGGTCATAAAACTCGTCCCAGTGGGGCAATATAGTCGAAAAACATTCATTTTTATTATTGTAGAGTGACGTAAAGTTATCCGCAAACAACTCAAACTTGCCCTTCGCACTTTCGCTATGCTGATTCACGACGATTTTGGACTCGATACTCTTCCCCAAGCGCGATTTAGTGAACCTCCAAAATGTCAGGGTTTTTTAAACGAAATAGGATTCTACAGAATGACAATGTGCCTGGTGATCACGGTTTAAGGTTGTCTTACATCTCTTTTTACAAATTGTAAATTAAACTTCTCACTTTGGAAGACCATTTTTCTTAAACCTGCTATGCAAAAACTCTTTCCATTTTAAAAGATTTCTGAGTTCGCGAGAGAACCAGTTAGGGAAGCGATATTTTTAGATGTTTTAAAAGGGGTATATTTGTCCATGGCTTCCTTAAAACACTCGTGAGAAGATATACTCGGTCGTTGACATCAGGCGCCTCCAAGATGGAAGCCCCGGCGATACGGCAGATGGTGATACATTCCAGTGTAGTTCCCCACTTAATACTCATAATATGTTTGTGGGGAAGGACCATTAGAGGGGCTGAAAAACAGAGGATCAAAAACAAAAAGGTCTACATCAAGAGCAGAGAGATATCTATCATAAGGTACTATAGAATCTTCACTTCGAGCCGCACGTACACCGTCCGTGTTTAAGCATGAATCTATAGCATTACATTGGTCTTTTAGAAGTAAAATTGGATTGTAGTTGCACTTTTATCTACAATAAAAGTTTTTAGTACGGACATTGAATTGTGTCCAGTTAATACCTGGTGCGTTAAAATCCCTCAAGATTAGGATATTCCTTCCCAGTGAGTCATTCATTGCATTTCAATGTGAGCGAGACATCGGGAATCATCTGCCGTCGCCTGAGGGGGAAGCTGAAGAGACCTATCAAAATATGTTATTTTCTAGAATACACAATTTCGAACCACAGAGGCTCGGGAAATATTTCTAAATTCTCACGTATTCCTGAGCCATATTGCCTGTTAACTGCGACCAACACTCCGCCTCCTACTCGGCCGCGGGAAGAGAAATCACGATCGTGACTGTAGAAATCGAAACCGGGGGGAAAGTAGTCGGAGGAACTAGCAGTAGGGCATACATAAGTTTCTGTTAAGTAAACAATTGAGTAATTAGAGAGAGTAATGTTTGTAAAAACATTCAGCTTCCGTCCGCAGGCCTCGGACACTCTGGTAAAATAGTGCGGTGTTACTCATCTTTGTACTTAGTGTTGCGCTTGTGGGCTTCTTCAGGCGGGAAAAGGAGTTCGTGACGAAGTGCGCCTCTGAAAGCCTTAAAAAGACTACAGAGTCATGAAAGGAGGCGTAGGTATTGTAGCGACTCTTCTGTAGGTGGCACTTTAAGATTTCCCCATCGAGTGAACACAGACGCCCAACGATATCAGTAGACGTGGTGAACGGATCCAGCTTGGTCACAAACAATACTCTCTGCCGGGAAGATGAGGGGGCAACGCTCAGCTTGCATGCCACATACGCTCCAGCTTGCGCAGGGCTTCGAGTCTTCGGGCTGATGAGGTTTTGATTAACAGACAGTGCATCATCTTCCGATGCCACGCTCACCAGCGCAGAGACACGTGCCTTCGGGCTCATGGGGTTTGGCTTACCAGGCAGCGCATCAGTTTTCGTTGTCACGTTCACTGGTGCAACTGCAGACTTTGCAGAGAGAGCCGGAGAGGGAGGGAAGCAAAGGGCGGCAGCAAACGTTGTTCCACAACAGGGCCCGGCCTGAGCTTCGGCATCAATTCGTGCTCGCTTGCGAGGCACGTCGCGTGAGCTGCGAACTTCCGTCCGCAGGCAGGCGATGTAGCCTGCCGGGATTTCCGCCTGCAGTCTCTGCTCGCAGCGGAGACAGGCGATGTCTTCACCGAGGAAAGCAGCCTCCTCGGAAACAAAAGAAATTAGTTCCAGCGCGTCAAGAAGAAGGGACTGAAGGCTGGGGCCGTAAGTGCGCCAATGTCATCGGGAGAGGTGGCAGGCATCGTCACCGGACGAGTAGGGGAAGCCAATAGGGGGGAGGGGGGACAGATCGCCGGGGTCACCGGAGACCAGGACGTTGACGTTAGGCCCAGCTCTACCCTTCATCTTCACACAGTTCTGGCAGACAAATGCCGCAAAAAATGAGCGTTCGGTCTCCGGAAAGCATACGCACTTCTTATGAGTTAAAAGTTGGCACTCACTGCAGCGTAGAAATCTGTATCGTCCGTAAAAGCAGCGAGAGCAACTCAGACATGCATCCATACTGGGCGGAACAACTACAACTATTACAACTGCAACCACAACTACTACTACAACTACTACTACAACTACATATACTACAACTACAGATACAACTACAACTACAACTACTACAACTACAACTAATACAACTACTACTACTACAACTACTTCTACAACTACAACTACTACTACAACTACTATTACAAGTATAACTACTACAATTACTGCAACTACAACTAATACAACTACTACTACTACTACCACTACAAGTACTACTACTACAACTACTACTACTACAACAACTACTACAACAACTCCTACTGTAACTACTACTACAACAACTACTACTACTACAACTACAGCTACCAATACAATTGCAACTACTACTACAACTATTACTACTACATCCGCTACTACAACTACTACAACTACAACTGCAACTACTACTTGTATTACTATTACTAAAACTACTACAACAACTACTACTTCTACTACTCTACTACTACTACTACTTGTCTGATGAATACAACCTTTATGAGCCTGCTGTTTGTGAAGTAATAAAAATGACAGTCGTTTAGGATTTTCTGCAATGCCGGATTAGAGCCGATGAAAAGGCAAACAGCGCACAGTAAACGGGGACTAAAGGAAGTGCAAACAGGACAAGCGCTGACTCAACTGAAATTTAATTAGAGCACAGCTCTTAAGGAGGAGGAGGGGAGGGTACGGAGAGGAGAGTATGCCCCTCCTCCTCCTTCATACCCGCTCCTCTTCCCCTCCTCCTCATCTCCTCCCTCTCTCCTCCTCTTCTTTTCCCCCTCCTCTCGCCTCATCTAATTCTCCCCCTTCTCCTCCCCCTCCTGCCCTCATCCCTCGTGACGTCACTGGTGACTCTAGTGACCCTCGTGACGTCACTCGTGAAAGCCTCGTGAAGGTCGGGACCTTCACATGACCTTCGTGATGTCACTTGTTACAATAGTGACCCTCGTGACGTCACGTGTGACGTCATTATAGAAAACGTCCCATAATACATCGCGCGGTTATGCCGACGCAGACGACGAGGGCGACGGCGACGCCGCTCAAGCCGGAAGCGGGCGCCTAAGAGCTGCCCAATAAAAACAATCAAACGCTAACAATATTTGTTTCCGGATACACTTAGGTAAAGAAAGTTAATTAAATATGATTACTCAAAGTATGTGACAACACTACCATCGAATCTGGTGCAGCGATACAAAAACATCACAAGAAAACAAGATGCAATATTATCTCTATCGTACTTGAGATGGGCCTTAGCAAACGCAATTGAGAGCGTTCTTTGATTTTTGTACTGGATCTATGTTCTGTAAGTCTCCGTTACGCTCATTAAATATCTCTGGACATAAACAAAGCTTACGCTTTCTCTATAACACGTTCTTCTTCTGGGCACCTAAAAACGTCTTTTGCTGCTGAAAGACATAGACACACACTTGGAATTCTAAAGGAGCTGCCCCAGTAGTAAATGGTGATAATGGTTTGCTTGAATAGTCTCAATTAGGCAACTAAAGCGACTTAAACAAGTTGTCCTCTGCAAAAAAACTTCGATTTGTAAGCTACGCATTTCGGAATATCTTTCAAGACACCATCGATCATGTTGCACCATCGCCTTGGAGAGTCTCCAAATAAGGTAATGCCATACATTAAAATGTTGTATCCCAATGCATGTTGGGGGGGGGGGGATCGTTGGCCGAGTGGGCTAGCGCACACCAGCTCGGAGCACGTGGAGCGGAAGCTCGCGCTGCAGAACACAGGATCCTGGTTTCAACCCCACCCCAGTCCGTTTCGATCAGGATGAGCATCGTACCCGCGTGCGGTCGTGTAACACTATTGCGTGGTGCACGTTAAAGTCCCCAGGCTAGCGGTTCTGCAGCACTGGCTAAATTTCTCATCTACTGTTGGGAGACTCGTCGCCCGTTGAGGCAGACCTAGTTCTGGGCTGTCTAAACATACAGGCAACCCAATTTTTTCAATGTCTGTATAAGTAGCCGCATAGATATAGGGGTAAACGCCTTAATAGGATGCAATACACAGCATACTGTTTTAAATTGTAAAATACGAAAAAGCTCACACGACAGAGACCTGTTCTTTTCGAGCTCCAGATTTAACATTTCATTACTCTGCTCCTCGTTTTCAAGGACCACAAACCTCGCCACAGAGATGCGCAAATATCTTTCTTACTGTGGGCCAGATAATCCTGAAACCACAGCTCGCCTCCCTCATCAAGCAAGTAAAAACAAGCCGGCTGTAGGCGGCCGCAGCAGTGGCCACCTACCATTTCATCGCTATGCTCGCCGACACATTGTCGGAAAGCCCGCACGTCCAGCCGGCTGGGACAGTATCTCCCTCATGGCAACTTGCATCAACCGCAGCCAAGCAACCAAGAAGCACAAAAATTAAAATGAAACTCACAAATCACATCAACCTCGCCAACATCCGCTTCATGTCCCGCTGCGCCGCCAGCCTCGACGGATGGAGACTGACTAAACTTGAACAAATTGAAACCTACATTATGCTCTGTGCACCGCAAAATCTCCTGGCTGTCGCTATGTTTTGCCCGTCCGGCCACATGAAACTTCTACAAATCACTAGTGTCATTATTGACGGTAAGCCACATAAAACAATCTACTAAGTAGCAAATGATCCCCTCAATACCCACGGGGTAATACGTGGTATCGCCGCCGACATCACCGAAGAATACCTCTCGCAACAAGTTTGTGTTGAGAGCGCCAAACTGCTCAGTTCCGCCGCCTTGGATGCGTTATTATTATTGTTCTCACCTTTGACGGCCCGCGCCTTCCCAAATACGCTTTCATTCGCTGTGGAGCCTACCCGATCTATCTCCAGCGAGCGCAAAGTAAACAATTAGCGCTGTGCCATGGCATTGGCCACCGCGCCGACGTGTGTCCCTACAAGACCTCCTTCACAAGATGTTCGATCTGCTGCAAGCTCTTCCCCTATAACCACAACCCCATGACCACACAACGCGACAGCGAGCCGCACTGCTGCAGCTGCAACCGAAAAAATCCGCCGTCCTCCCCCCACACCTGCGCGGTCAGGACGAAGGGGGACGAGGATGCTCAGAAGTGACAACGCATTCACAGAAAACACCGCTATCTACCGGTCTCCCTGCCACCACATAATCTGCAGAACTGGTCAACCCTGCCTACCATTAACCGCTTCGACATGCTCCATGCACCGCGGAACCAAAGTCGTAGCATGAGCCGTCTACCGCACAATACCACAACCCCCTCCGATACAGACCCGAACCGGGACAGCACACCAAAGCCCAATAAGCAGAAGTGTTTCCCCACTCCCAAGGCCGACCGAACGTCGCGACCCTCGAAGGCATCAACCGTAACCCCACTGGCACCACAAGCAAGCGACCCAACTTCGGCCCCTCTCCCTCCTCAATCCCGTAGCCCTACATTCCACCCAACGTTTTCCCACACACTCCTTATACCCACGCCGTCTCACCTCATCAAACTGCGACATTATTGAAATTATCCAACAAGCCCTCGACCCCATTATACAAGTCGTCCAACGATCACTGCAACCATGAGCTGCCCCAGAATTGACAAACTCGAGCAACACCTGACCTCCCTAGAGAAGCACACAATTCCACGCAAACGTGGTGCCTACCACCAAAGAAACGCCATGGAAGAAACCCCGGAGGTCCCAAAATGTCTGACGCCCTTCATCACCCTACCCCACCTCATAGCTCCCTCGTCATATGGCAATGGAACTGTCGCCGCCTCAAACGCCAAAAATAACACCCTCCTGCAGTATATTCTTCATGCAGGGACGCAGCCGGATGTATTGTGCTCTGAGACCTACGGCGATTTTCCCCTTCCCGGCTACAGCAGTTTTATAGAATCCAGCATCGTCCCTTGACGCAAACGACACCAAACACTCCCTCCCCTTCAGGTCATGACGGCCACATACACGCGAAAACAAATCCGAACCATCCAGGAAGATTCCCCGCCCCTCAACTGTCCCACCAAGGAGCCCGTAATCACCCAGTTCACTTACAAAGGACAAAATATCTCCATCATGAATGCCTACTGGTCCGCACATGGTCTCAACTCCCTCCTCCCAGCTCTCGAGATCTCTTTAGTAGCGATCAATGCACCATCGACTCTTCTCCTCCTGGGAGACTTCAACTGTGCGCACCCAAACTGGGGATACGACTGGACCCCCCGCAAAAAGCAGGAAACTGGAAGCCTTCGCGGGCTTACACAACCTTAATCTCCTGAAGGATGCGTCCACTCCAACACTCCAGGGCACTGCGCGAGAAAACGACACAACCCCAGACCTAACATGGATACAGAGCGCCATTAGTGCAAGTTGGGACAGCACTGACGAGAGCCTATGCAGTGACCACCATATCTTACATACCACCCAAACCCCCAAACGCGGCCCCCGGCAACGGTACATGCGAAGCCCCATTACACAAACCATAGGCTGGCCGAAAGCCAGAAAGGCGATCGAAGACCTCCCGGTGTCTAACCCTGATCAAACAGCATGGTGCGCCAACATCATGAGGACCGTGGCCACATTGTCACCCGCGTCGTCGAGCGAGCGAGTGCGTGGCAGAATGGTCAGTGTGCCTGACTGTCGCACGGAGGATCCAGGTTCGATTACATTGTGCAGAATGTACTTTTATTAATTATTTCAGCTTCGCTTTTTCTGAAGTTCAAGAACCTTCTTGACCCCCTCCCTCCTGTAGACGCGTAGGTTCAAGAGCCTACGCGTCTACAAGAGGTGCTCCGCTTGGCAAGCCGGAGGCAGTCTCGCCCCAGCGTTCGATGCTGCTGTTACGCCGACTTCGACGCCCGTGATTCTCTGCTGTTATCATCCGTTCTCGTTTCAATTTGGACACAAGTTTGTCCCATTAAACGTTTCAGTTTCCTCGGCTATTTCTCGCTTCGTCAACTTTTCAATTGTGACATTTCGGTAAAAGTAAGGCATAAGACGTCCATGCAGCGTACCCTTCCGAGGGCCCGCCGTGCAAGTCCGACACCAAACCTATGAAGACCCAACGAAGACACTACCAAAGCCCGATCAAGTCGCTGCAACCATGAGCTGCCCCCAGAATTTGGACGCTTGCCACTCAAGACCAGGCAGTCAACGAGGCCGACGATAGACAACCAGTCGTCGCAGTCCCCGACAGCCGCCGCCGTTGTATGCCTGCCCGTCGCACCCCGCACTCTGACGCCTATCTACGGGGAGGTCTACGAGGACATTGAAGATCGGCTGCGACACTACGAGGGAGTGGCCCGCCATAATAGATGCGCACCGGAGTAGTGCCTTCAGAACATTTACTTGGCTTTGGAGGCCACAGCATGAAATTGGTTTTAAAACCGTGAAGCGTCGATCACCTCCTGGGAGCAAGTGAAGGCTGAGCTCCGAGGCGAGTTCAGCAACCAACAGCGGAGAGAACGCACCGAAGAGCTTCTTCAAGCAAGGATCCAAGGCCCTATCGAAAGTGTCGTTAGCGTTTTTGGAAGATGTTTTCCGACTCAGCAACCGCGCTGATCTTCAAGCCTCCGAATCAAAGAAGGAGTTCTGATGCGACGTGTAAAGGAGAACATCTTCGCAGGCCTTGCGTGATGTCTACCTACCAGCGTCGGAACGTTTCTAAAAGTGGCGACCAACATTGAACGGGCCTCGCAAGCACGAGAAACCAAATACCATCGTGTTTCCAGAGTCGCTGCACCCACACCGTCCCGCTGCGTCCTCAACCCCGATATTCTTCCACGTTCCGTATCGCCTTTCCGTCGGTCGTGCCATGACAACCTGTCCTCCCTCCCCCCCCCCCCCCATCTCGTCAGGAAAACTAAGTGCGGCAACGCCTGGGCCCGTTGCTCGAATCCAGTTAACTTTAAACGCGGTAAAACGTTCACCTCATTTTCGTACGGGAGAGAATTTTAGGTCACGTGACCGGGCAGTGTAAGGACGGCGGGGAAACATGGCGGTGCCCCTACGAGCGAGCGCCGCTGACTTTGGAACTAATATATCGTTGTAGCTGCAATATCGGGCGCGTTAGTCAGAAATTAAATGTTCAGAAAGCTTTACCTTCCCTCACTTAAAGCGCAAAGCATGAGCAATGACCTCGACGTATTTTTAGATAGGCTTTTAACTCTGGCCATTCCCAAGCCTAAATGAACGCGATAATTGTCGGCATGGCAAGGTTTTTGGAATACTAAAGTGGACTGCCTTGACTAAATCGGCAGGGTATTGATAACACGCAGAAGCAGACAGCGTTCCAATAGACCTTTTGCTTAATTTCCTAAGCACCAAGGTGCATAAGCTACCAGTGTAGCTACACGCGCTGCAGGAGCTGGCGTATGCATTACTAACTTTTTAAAGCAAAAACCTGAAACAAATTTTGCTTTGCACTGAGAGGGCCAGCGCGCGCTAAGCGCAGATTTATTGTCTTAATTCTCATAGATTCCTGAGTAATTTAGTAATAGGTCTATTTTCACTAATGCCGAATCCACGGTTTTCAATTACGCGGTTTTCAATAGAGTTCTTGCATGCTCACCAGCCCTTCTTTCGGTGTACCACCCGCCTTTCACTGCCCACCTCTACCTCGTCGCTTCTATGACTGAACTTCTTCGTCCTCTTTCGAACTTGGAGGGAAATTTTAACTAGGCTTGTCTTCAATTCAGACAGCCAGATATTTTGAAATTTTTCGGAATATAGTTAATTTAGTTTTACCTTACCCAATATTCGTACAACGACGCAAAAAGAAACGTATTGCTTAGCTCAAATGATGCCGCGCTGCAGCGCCAAAACGCGGTAGCGCGTGCTCTTGAGTCCCCCCTTTCCAGAAACTTTTCTACGAAAACCACTTTTCTCCGCTAGAATCAGTAGATGACATTAACTACAACACCATAACGAAACACGTAGCTATCTGTCATCCAGCCCTCGTCATACGTGGGTAGGTACGTGCAGAGGCCTAATAGGGAAGGGCGGTTAAATGTTTACCGCGGTTAAAGTTAGCAGGCTCCGAGCAAACGGGCTTTGGAGGTGGCGGGGCCAACGACGAACGAAGTAAAGAGCCTCCAAGAACGCCGGAGCGCTGCCATTCTTCCGGCACCACGCATTGCAACGACGCTCCTGCAACGGTACCCAACAACCTAAATGTTGTAATCGACAGCCACGACGGATAGGAACTCGTGGACACCGGAGCAGACAACTCATTTTTCAGTCGGAGGCTCTCTCGTCACCTACGAATAGTGAAAAATGCCGTGGGATGTACCTCAAATACGAACCGCCGGAGGGCACCTTATCACACCAGTCGGAAGGTTCACTGCTCGAGTCGACACTCACGGCGAGATGCCCACTGACATTCGTAATTATAACGACTGTAAGAGAGACGTCATTCTCGGCTTGGACTTCCTGCATGAATACGGCGCCGTCATCGACCTTGGTGAGATCATATATACGATGCAGATGCCTGTTCTGACTTCAGAGAAACCCCAAAGAGTGTCAGCCTCCGTCCGAGTCTCTTCCAACCACGTGAACCTGCCGCCGCTATCAAGTGTTGTCGTACCCGTCATAAAAGAAGCAGCTTCTTGTGGCTTAGTTCTTCTGGAAGGTAACCTTCAATTACTGCTGGGAAGAGGAAATGGCATCGCAAGAGGAGTAGCCCAACTTGAAGATGGGCGCACTGTGGTCCTCGTGACGAACTTCCGTCAAGAGACGCAACACCACATTAAAAGGTGGAGCTGTGGAGCCCATCAAGGGACTCCGAAACTCCGCCGAAATCGCCACGACTACTGAAAAATCATCGCCGCCCCAGCACGACTGTACGTTGCCAGCGAAGCTTGACATTGACCGTAAGCTTCCGGGCCCAAAACGACGGCAGCCGTGTGACCTCGCCGAATACAGCGACTGCTTCGCGACATCGTCGAAGGTGCGCCAAATTACCGTTGCGAAGCATCGCATTGTTACCGAGGACGACCCACTCCCTCTTCACCGATCACATACACAGCCTCCGTCAAAGAAGAGGAGGTCATCCGAAAGCAAGTGCAAGAAATTCTGAACGACGACATAATCCAGCCTTCAAGCAGTACGTGGGCCTCTCTGTCGTGCTTGTTAAGAAGAAGGACGGAACGGTTAGGTTCTGCGTGGACTACCGGCAGCTAAACGCGTTGACGAAAAAAAAACAGTGCCCACCTACTCCCCCGCATTGACGACATGCTAAACCGACTGCGCCACTCTCGATATTGTTTATCGGTGATCCTGAAGAGCGGCGACTGGCAGATCGATGTCGACGAACGGGACCGAGAGACGGCAGCGTTCGTCACGCCGGACGGACTGTACGAGTTCAGAGTGATGTCCTTTGGAATATGCACGATACCAGCAATTTTCCAGCATGTCTTGAACAAAAGCCATGCTGGACTGAAGTGGCATAGCTGTATCGTCTACCTTGACGACGTCGTAGTGTTTTAAAGCGACTTCGACGAGCACAGGCGACGAATCCGAGCTGTTCTCTAAGCCATACAGACCGCCGGCCTCACTTCCAAGCCATCAAAGTGTGGGTTCGCCTATGATGAACTGTAGGTTTATGGCCACGTGGTTAGCAACGATGGCGTTCGCCCAGACCCAGAGAAGACTCGCGCCGTCGCGGCATTTCCAGCGCCGACAAACCAGAAGGCCGTGCGTAGATCTTTTGGACTGTGTGCGTACTATCGCGCTTCGTTCTTAATTTTGCAAGGATTTCCGCACCGCTCACAAACCTCACAAAGTACGCCCAGGAGTACGAGTGGGGCAAAGAACAACAGCACGAATTCGACGAGCTGAACCGACGACTCCGGCCTCCTCCTGTTCTTGGACACTTCGATCAAAGTGCGGAAACCGAGATTCATACGGGCGCAAGTAACGCAGGACTTGGCGCGGTACTGGTTCTAGTGCAAGAAGGCTCCGAACGAGTCAACGCCTACGCAATTCAAACACTGACCCAAGCGGAGATAAATTACTCCCCGACTGAAAAGGAATATCTTGCAGTCGTTTTGGCAATCACGAAGTTTCGCCCGTACTTGTACGGGGGCCCGTTCTGCGTTGTGACAGACCACCACTTATTCTGATAGTTTTTGAACCTAAACGAACCTTCAGAACGTCTCGCTCGATGGAGTCTCCAACTGCAGGAGTTCAACATGACTCTGGTCTACACGTCAGGTCGCAAGAACAGCGACGCCGATCGCCTGTCCAGAGCCTCTGTCAAAACATCTCCCTGTAGCAGCGACGACGATGACGACGAGTGCTTTCTAGGCGCAGTGAACACCGACGACATGGCACGACGTGAAACAGACGATCCTGAGTTTCGCTCGCTAATCGAACACCTTAAAGGACGAGGGTGTACTATCACCCGTATCTTCTCGAGACCACTGCAGACCTCAGTTATTCGAAAATGTGCTCTTTACAAGGAAATCTTTAGATACTACAGCTCGCCATGGGGCTGCTGGTAATCCTAACCGATCTTCGAAAGGAGATCTTTCAAGCATATCACCCGACCCGACGTCTGTACTTCTTGGTTACAGCCGTAGGCTGGCCCGAATTCGTGAAAGGTATTACTGGCCTAAGCTCCCGAAATCCGTTCACCTCTACACACTATCGTGCCACGAATGCCAGCTACGCAAGAAGCCGCCGACGAATCCGGCAGGTCTCCTTCAGCCGATTGCTCCCCCGTGCGCAAAGTTTCTGCAGAGAGAGATCAATCTATTTGGTACTTTTCCACCCTCGACGCAAGGAAAGAGATGCATGATCGTAGTGACCGATAATCTCACATGGTGTGCCGGGACGAAAGCCCTTCTATCAGGTACGACTGTTGAAGACGTCAAGTTTTTCATCAAGTACATTGTTCCCCGGCACGGTGCCTCCGAAGTCGTGGATAATCGTTCATGGACCAACTGCCGCAAGAACTTCTTCGTGTCAGCAGCAAAAGCCACCGTCGAAACACTGCGTACCATTTCCAGGCAAAAGGATTAACAGAGCGGCTAAACAAAACTATTGCCGACATGATCTCCATGTATGTCGCCGTAGAGCACAAGAATTAGGACGAGGTGTTACCCTACGTCACGTATGCTTACAAAACGGCGGTGCAAGAGACCGCAGAAGTAGCACCGTTCTAGCTGGTGCATGGCAGAAACGTGAGTACCATAATCGGCGCGATGCTGCCTCGCGAACCAACGGACGAAGCCCAGGGGCTTTCTCGGCGAGGGGAAGAAGTTTGCCAGCTGGCCCGATTCCGAATTCAAGATCAACAGCGGGTCGACGCTACCCGGTACATCCTTCGCCGAGCCGACGTTCGCATCAAGTCCGGAGACCGTGTGTGTTTCGACCCAAATAAGTCGACGCGGTTTAAGCGAGAAACTACTCAAACGCTACTTAGGACCCTAAAAAGTGGTTCGTCGACGCGGGGATCTGAACTACAAAGTGATGCCCGCCTGAACATGGACTTCATCACGCCTCCCTCCACGACCGGAAGTCGCCCACGTCGTGCGCCTCAAGCCGCTCTGCGATCGATATGACTGTTAACTGCTTTTCGTACTACGCTCAATACGATTGTGTTCTACAAGTCTCTGTAGTTTGCCGATATTTTTTTTATTGTTTTGCTGCTTCATTGCCCGGTAAATTGCATCAAGACGAGGCTCTTTTTTAAAGGGGAGAGTGATGCCACGCGCGTCGCCTAGCGGAGCGCTTGCGTAGCCGAATGGTTACAGAGCGGAGGATCCAGTTTCGATTCTAGTGTGCGGAATGTTCAGTTATTTTATATTTCAGGTTGGCGTTTTTGTAAGTTCGAAGACCTTCTCATTTCATCGAGTTACGAATGTTCTACGCGTCGAACGTTCAAGGCGGAATGTCCCAGAAACCCACAGGTTTGCAACGGATGCTCCGCGTGCCAAGCGGAAGATCTTGCCCAAGCGTTCTATCCTGCTGTTACGCCGACTTCGACGCCCGCAACGCTTTCTTGTTAGTTTTTGTTTTACTTTTTTCGTTTTGGGTCAAACGTTTGCGCTATTGAACGTTTCAATTTCCACACTTATTCTTTGTTTTGTCCCCTCGTCCTTCGTTACAATATATAAACACCATGTTAAAAGCAGTGAAGAACACCCCTATCTTGAACCCCACTTTCTCATCCTTTGGAGCAAACGGCACCGAGCCATTAAGGCCTGGGAGAAGATCAAATCCAACACCACTCTCAAGGAGAAGATCGCACGCCTTACATAGGCAGCTCAGAAAAATGCTGACAAACTAGCCACCGACACATTGCTCCAGACATGCGAGAATATAATCGATAACCTCCAAAGCCCTAGACTGTTACAGATCATGCGGACCCTGTTGGGCTAGAACCGACCCCGTAACCCTCTACTGAAACTGCTACTGGCATTATACCCGTCACCATCGGACCTAACCGACCAAATCAGAGATGTTTTCAATCCGCACTCTCTGCATAGCATTCAAAACCTCCGCTACCCCCAAACACCACCCGAACCTGAGACACATGGTATCAACTCAGAATTCAAATTCTAGAATCTCTTCAGAGCCCTTCCTTCTTTTAAACGTACTACAGCTCCCAAACTCAACGAAATCACGTACGGAATCCTTCGAAATCCCCCTTACATCAAGCAAGTTGAAGTCTTAGAGAATATTAATGAGGTATGGTTTTCTGGAAGCATCCCCGCGGTGCGGAAAACGAACAACGTCCGAGTCATCCCAAAACCTTTTAAACCCCAACCCCAATCAAAAACATACGCCCCATCTCCATGATTTCTGGTTGGAAAAGCTAATGTAGAAGATGGCGCTTATTCGGCTGGTGGCTCCTCGACCATCACAGCCGCCTTGCGCCCACCGTGGTTGGCGTCCTCTCTCTTGATAGCACTAAGGACGCCGCCCGCCGCATCCGTGAGGATATACACGCTTACAAAACCACGCCAAATCTCCGTACGAGTGCCGGAGCGTATTTTAAAAGGGCTTTCGAAGGAGTATACTATTCGGAAATTCTACGCAAATACGCAGACAATCGTCTTAATACAAGACCTTTTAATTACATTAAGAACTTCCTTACGGAATGACCAATTAGAGCCATGGGCTCGGAGGTAACGCATCGGATTCTCAGCCTCTCTCTAAGGGAACGTCACAAGGTTATGCCTTATCATAAACAATATTTAACTTCGTCATGATGTATCTTCGTAGAAAACTCTCAATAGTCCCTGGACTCCAACATGTCCTTTATGCAAAAAATGTGACCACATGCTTCTCAACTGGCAGCCCAGCAGAACAAGAGCGAACAATCCCAGGGAGGACTCTATACTATCCAAAGCCACGCCCGCAGCGTAGGCCTCATCTTCTCCCTGAGAAATCTGCTTATATTGTAGTCTCCAACGACTGCACTATAAAAGTATAGGTCTACTGATACCTGCTCCAACTGCGTATCGATAATAACCTCATACCCCGCCGCAACCATATCAAATCCTTCGATTCATCTTCCAACATGACGTACGAAGCACGGTCTGGTTAAATACCATTCTAAAACAACTGGAGAAAATTCTCCTCCAGCTCCGTCGTATCACACAAGAACGCCCCAACCTAAGGGAGCGTGAATATGCAAAGTGATCGAGGCACTCGTGTGCACCCGACTCATGTATGCGTATCCATACCAGACCTCCTCTACAACCCAGGCAAACAAAATCGAGGCTCTCGTCCGCAAGATCACGCGTACTGCTTTGGGAGTTCTGTTATATGTCGCGAATGCCGAAACTGCGGACACTGCACTCTTCAAAATCCTTGAAGAAAAAACTGCGACCCATCACCAGGCACCGTTACACCTTCTCTCAAACTCCAAACAGGCAAGGGCAATCCTCGAAAGCCTAGGTCACCCTACAGAATACATACTCCCATCCCCCCGCAACTACCGCAACGGGACGGTGTGCCACGAATAGAAGTACGCCCAACTCTGCGAAACATGGATCAAGATTGAAACAAGACGCGCCGTCGAGACTATGCTCACTAACTCCTAACGCTGTCTTCTGAGAGGCACTACACTGAACCTCATATCCAACCAGATCGTATCATCACAGTAGTCATCGGCCCCTACTCCAGATCTTCCTGCCTACACTGCGGTGTCCGTTTCCTCAGTGCGGCGAAGATTCATGCGATCGAGGAATCCATCACCCGTCATGACCACTCCACCTCGACTAACACTATCAGATCCGATAGCCAAGCTGCGCTGCAATCATTTGAATGTCAAGGCCTGCCTGATCACACTTGGAATACCCTTCGCATGTCTCCTCACATCCCGTTTATTGGCCGCATTGGCTGATGGTTTCTGCTTCCGATAACTATGGTTTTCTCCTTTTGTTTTGTTTCTTTACGCAGTCAACAATAATACCAAATGCATTTTTAAGAGAAAAAATCGTTATCTCTTAAGCTTTGCTTAAAAACGTTTTTCGGCTGGCCTCTCGTGCTCCTTAAACGTAAGCTATTGGGTATCAACTTTCGGTTTATGGTTGTGCGCCGCAACTTCCTCCGCCAGCTCCCTGCCCTTTTCCTTTGTGTCAAAGTTTTATTCCCGATCCTAGAATCAAGACGCATACGACAAGCTTTTATAGGGATGTTAGCATCTGAAGCATTCTACAACGTCACTTTGGACACCTCTGCGCTCTCTAGCCATTCTACTAAGTTTAACCGTTCGGTCAATCTTGGCACAGAAATTACCAGTTCTCTATTTGGTACAGCGAAAGCGCTGTCAGATATACTCATGCTTAAAACCGATACTTCGTTTTAATACCGATCTTTACAGCATCAGAGTCTGTCACCTCCTCGACGCTCTCTATATGGACAACAAAGGCTGCTTCACTAGGGTATAAGGTGAGCAAGAACTGAGACCAAGAATCAGGGTATCACTTCATTACGTGGCATGCATGTCATTTCAACGTTGACGAGGAAAAGTCCAAAGTGACTTGTAACCTTGAAAGTATACAGAGGTCTATATTTCGAAAGCCTTCACTTCCCACGATTCGCTATTTTTTGTTTTTGCCCGACATTATGACTACGCTGGAATTAATATAGCAAGAGTTGCGCGAAAAGACTCTCTGAGGGTTGTAGCAGAGTCTATTCTTTCAATTATGTACCCCCGGTGTGGGAGGTTGGACCACTACTCCAAAACAACAACGACCGCCTTTTGTTAGGAAGCAACATATATTAATACAAAGCGTACGGGTCTTTCTTGAAGATTAAACATGAATTTATTTAAAATAAAAGTTTCCATTTATACCGTGAATAAAAAAAAAAAAAAAAAAAACGCAGTGGACGCACCGCGCAATCGCTCTGTCGCACACTTGCACTGGCTCCGTCCAAGATCGCCAAACGCTGCCGTCGCCATGGGCAACCAGATCCGACTGGTTGCCTTCTTGCGGACGAGCGTTGCACGACTCAAACAAAGACCCAGGTTATACCTGGCTCTCAATTTCGCTTGTTTGTGAAAATATTAACGGAGATTCTCGCCTTCTCGTACAGGAGAGATTAAGACGCTCGAGGGAGCCTTGTCTAATCATCGATGTATGTCATGTAAAAAACAAACAAAAAAACACGAAGATTTTGGTTGACGATTACACAAATATAACACACAAAATACATAAACAAGCGAAACTAAAAGCTTCCTTTATTTTATATGTATTACTCGCACAACAATCTGATTTAAATATAACATTTTACACGGCTCCGTCAAAATGGGTGAGCGTTCCTCGGACATTTCTAAAGGTGTATGTGCTTTTCTCCTGTGAGCCTAACTGAGGTGAGATTTTCTCTTGGATTTGTGTACTCTAATGGATGCACGGTTGTTAAACGTTTGTTGCCAACATCGCTGTTCAGGTGGCTCTTAAAGTGCGACAGCATTCAACACGTTCTTCAACTGCGTAAACGTGTCTTTATTAAATGGCTTAGGAAAGGCTGCATAAATTTGGTGAACATTTTTCGTCGGCATCCATCATTTGTGTTACTGTTTCTTCTGTGTTTATTTTGGCAGCTTATTTTGGGGCGCTTTAGATTACTTCCATCGTGGCTGCAGATTCGGTGGTCGCAAACGCAGCACCCACGCCGAATAAGTCATTGAACGTTGTTCGCTAGAACGCAGACTCGTGGACGATATGAAAAAAGCCCAGGCGAGCACGTGGCCTACAGGACGGGCCGCGCTATCTATGAGAAAATAGCTGAACCGTTACCTAGGCTTCAACGGCCGCTCAGTTGCCTCGATTGGCTCCTTTCACTAGGCGTCTTCGCCTGCTTGGCCTCTTGATTACGTTGCAGCGAAAGTTGTCAAACTTGGTTCGTTTCACTGGCCTCTTTGTTCCTTCTAGCATCTCGAGCTTTACGCAATCGTATCCCACGCTGTTCAAAACTCTCCTCTTGACGTCACAGTCGCTGAGCGTCGATACGCTTACACAAACGTTTGAATCGTTCCTCGTTCGAGAACGGCTTGAGCGTCGGCGGCTTGAATGCAGCGTTTCAGAGAAGGTATTTTCACGCTCAGCGGAGACTACGTGAATCACTGACTCGCCGCAGCATACAATGACAGTTTCGTTGCCTACAGACCAAAGAATGGGCACAAAAATGTTTTGTGATTGCCCAGAAGAAATATTGCACTTAATATCTCCCTCTTGGTACTTGGTTATTGTTCCCCTGGCGAACTGTTGAGGCTGCTTCTCGGCTGGGGACAGGACCAGGGCTGGGAGAACACCAAAAAAGAAAAGCCGGTTTTCTAAAAAAAAAAAAAAAAAAAAAGCGTACTCTTTAATAAATATTTACCCATGAGAAAATACGCTGCGATTGAGCTTGTTGCAAGTCGTGTTGCACGTTGCGCCAGGGAACGGTGACACGACAGCACGGTAGGACAAGAGGTTTAATGTGGCGATCGGCTCAGAGCCGGGTACGTTCTAGCCACGGGCGCACGGCAGGAGTTCATGCGCATGAGCGACGGAGCTCTGTCTGCGCGGCTGGTCAGTGTAGCGCTATCCAACATCTCCCCCATACATATGAGTAAAAGTCTCTGGGGAGCCTTGGCGCATTGGCAACTTCTCGTGTGTGAATGAAGATTTCCTTCGCATTCTGTAAGTGGCTCTTGAGCATCTTCGCTGTCAACGACTTCCGCGTCCCGGACATTTGCAAGAAAAGGAACAAGATAAGTTCGGTTACGTCGCACAACCCCGCTGTCAGTGTCCATGGAATAAGACCTGGGTTCATCTGCTGGTCTCTGCACTGTACCTTTCTGCTTGATGTCAGTGATCCAAACTTCATCTCCATTAAGGACTTCAGGCATTGCGCGTACGCCATGCCGTCGATTAAAGTCTTTCTTCTGGTGTTCCCGGTATAGTTCTTCAAAGTCGCGAAGTTTTCTCATGGCGGGCATGTGGGGCCTGAGCATCTCGGGGAGAATAGGGAGCCTGGTTCGTAAACGTCGACCCATAAGTAGTCCAGCGGGGCTTTAGCCGTTCTTCAGCGGAGTCGGCCTGTAAGAGAGAGGGGTCATGTACGGGTCTTTCGTTTTTTCCGTCGATTTCTTGGTACACTTCACGGCTGCATCCGCAAGTCCATTACTTTGGAAATAATATGGGTTTGAGGTGGTATGTTTGAACCCGTATTCTCGAGGAATTGCAGCGAAGTTTGATGACAAGAACTGAGGTCCATTGTCGGACACTACCACCTCGGGAATGCCGTGGCGAGCGAAGATTGATTTGCAGCGGTTAATGACTGTAAGCGATGCAAGTTTCTCAAGTCGTGCTATCTCGGGGTACCTTGAGAAATAATCTGTCATGATCAACCACCAGTGGCTGTTCACGCAGAAAAGATCCATTGCAACGCGCTGTCATGTTCGGTCAGGAAATTTCGTGTTTAGAAGCGGCATCTTGCGATTGCACGTGGTTTTGATGCATTCGTTGCATTGCTTTACTGTGGCAGTTATCTCTGATGGTATTCTTGGCCACCAGACACAGTCTTTTGCTCTTCCTTGTGTTTTCGTGATGCCGAAGTGGCCTTCGTGAAGAAGTTGCATAATCTCTTGTCTGCACGAGACAGGAACGACGGCACGGGCTGCATAGAGGAGCAAGTCGCCTTTTACGGTGAGCTGGTGCCGGTGCTCAAATAAAGGTTTCAGGCCTTGGGACAAGTCTCTTCTTGATGGCCATCCTTTGAGCTTAGTTTTCGTAGCTGGTTACAGACAGTGTGCGATTTTCGGTTTTTTTTTAGAAATTGTAGGCAATGGTTCTTGACTGGGATAGCTTTGTTCAAGGAACAGACAAAAGCTTCAACGTCTTTTTCAAGGTCTGTGTCCCCTGTCTGCTGTAGAGGTGCTCGGGAAAGTGTGTCAGCGGCTAGTAGGTCTTTTTTCCCTGATACACATTCTACGCTGTACTGGTACCGCATCATCCTCATCTTTAGCCTCTGGAGTCTGAGTTTCAAGTTGTCAAGAGGTTTTGACATGAGGATGGGAAGGAGCGGCTTGTGGTCCGTCTCCAGCTTGAACATTTTTCCAACCAGGTAGTCCTCGAACTTTCCGCATGCCCTCTTTCTCAATCTGCGCGTAGCGCTTTTCGGTGTCTGAGAGCAATCTTGAGGCGTACGCAATGACAGCAAACTTGACATCTGTTGGTCACTGCCGGATCAGTGCTCCAAGTCCGAAGGAGGAAGCGTCTACGCTGACGACTGCATCCTTTCCGGGGTCGTATACGCCCTGTACGGGACGAGAAGATAGCAGTGTCTTCCATTTGTTAAATGCTTGTTGCTGCGGAGAGTCCCAAAGAAATTCCTGCTTCTTCGACAACAAGGATGAAAGTGGCTGAAGAACCTCTGAGAGGTTTGGCACAAAGCGGGCAAGGTATGTGGCCATACCCAGTTTTCTTTGCAGGTCACTTTTGTTTTAGTGGCGTTTAATTTTCAGAATAGCTTCTACCTTCTTTTCATCAGATCTGATGCCGTTGTTGTCTAGTTGATGGCGTAAGAACGTGAGCTTTTGGACATTATAAAGGCACTTGTTTTCGTTTAGCGTCAATCCAGCTTTGGTTAATCGCTGCAGTACGGTGCGTAGCCTCTTGTTGTGTTCTTCGGTTGAGCCCCAGCTGAGGATGTCATTCATGTGACAGACCACTCTGTTGATGCCATGCAAAAGACTAGACATCTGCTTTTGAAAGTGCTCTGGAGCAGACGATATGCCGAAAGGTAGTCTCTTGAAGGAAAACCTCCCGAACGGTGTAATGAAGGTGGTGAGTTTCCTGCTGCCTTCGTCCAGTGGAATTTGCCAAAATCACGAATTAGCATCAAATTTTGGAAATATATTCGCGCCGTGAAGCAGCCCAAGTGTGTGCTCGACGGAAGGAATGGGATGTCATTCTCTTAGGACGTGATGGTTTAAACCAGTAAAATCGACGCAGATTCTCACAGATCCGTTTGGCTTGAGGACGACTACCATATGCGCACACCATTCGGTTGGTTCGTCGACGGGAGAAATGACACCGATTGTCTGCATTCGCTGTAGCTCCAACCTTGTTTTCTCGCACAAGGGTATCGGGATGCGGCGTGAAGAGTTGATACAAAATTGTTCCGCTCCATCGCGCAAGCGAATGCGGTGTTCTTTTTGCAGCTTGCCGAGACCTTGGAATAGTGAAGGAAATTCTACTCTCGGGATTACCTTCTGGGTGACGGCTTTGACGAATGTAAGTATCTGCAGATCATTGATAGCGGGCTTTCCGAGCAAGGACGTGTGGACGTCGTGAAGCACGTAGACGTCTTGAATTGTTGTCCTGTCGTGGTCGCTCGTCGTTCGAGTGAGCAGATTTCGCAGAAGTCTTGACGAAACGTCTTTGGTTTACTCCTTGTTGACGCGCCGCGGCGGCTTTGTTGACTGTCGACTTGTCGGGATTGAGCTCACCTTGCTGCTGACGTACGCTTTCGACCTGTCGGACCGTCTCAAGTGCTTTCTGAAGCCTGAGGGCGGCGTCGAGTTGAAGTTTTGCTGAGAGCTTCTGATCTTTGATTTCTACTACTGGTCTCTGACGAACTGTTCTTGAAGCTCGCCGTAGTCGCAGTGCTTCGAAAGTGCGTGGAGCGCCGTGATAAAATCTTCCGCAGACTCGCCTTCTTGTTGAACTCTCGTGTTGAAACGAGCTTGTTCGAAGATGACGTTTCGCCGCGGGATAAAATACTTGTCGAACTGCTTCATGACGGCTGTAAACTTCTTGTTCTCCTCGGCAGACAGCTAGAACGTGCCATATATGTCTTCCGCTTGGTCTCCCATGATGTAGAGCAACGCATCCATTTGGTGTGGCTCGGGCTTGGCGATAAGTCCGGAGCACGTGCGGAAACGTTCTAAACATTTTTTCCACTTCGGCCACTTGGTCGGCGATGAGAAACAAGATGCTTTCGGCTGTTGTGTGACAAAGGACGCCATAATTTATCGCGTAGCTGCAGCCGAAGATCCCCTAGAGCAAAGTCGCCTACCATCGTGTGGGTACCTGGTTGGCGCGGCGCTGCCCGCTGAAGAGCTCTTGAAATCGGCTTATCGTTGGCGGCAAGTCACCTCTGACACCATGTTGCAAGTCGTGTTGCAAGTTGCGCCAGGGAACGGTACCATGACAGCACGGTAGGACAAGAGGTTGAATATGGCGATCGGTTCAGAGCCGGGTACGTCCTAGCCACGGGCGCACGGCACGAGTTCATGCGCACGGGCGACGGAGCTGTATCGGCTCGGTTGCTCGGTGTAGCGGTATCCAACAGAGCTCCCTTTATGTTATAAACGGTAGCTTTTCAGTCTCTCCGCCAGAAGAATGGTGGGGAAAAGTTCGTGAACCCCTATTCGTCGTCTAAGTGTCGAAGAAACTTTGCTTTGCCCATAATACTGTCTCTTCCACAATGCTTGAAATTCACGGGAACGCACCCGTCAACCAACGTTCATAGCATCGTTGACTCAAGAGCTGCTTCACAAAGGGACCATGGCGTTGTCGATTTTAGCAATGTGACACAATTACAACAGACGCCTTTCCGTAGGTCGTGACGTCGCTGGTGATGTGGTTGTTTTAATGCTTGGTATTCTGTTCTCCCCAAGCGTTGTCAAACCGAGGGGTACTTGCTAAAACGCCTAAATAAGGGCAGATTCCACACCATTAAGCACGAGGGGCAAATGTCTGTCCAGCGATTCGAAGATAAGTCGAGCCGCACCCAGACCGAAAACGAGCACACTGTCGGTGACGTCGTCGCAATTAGAAACCAGGTTAGAAATTTGAAGGCGTTCAGATGCGTGAAACACAAAAGGGTTTTGAGAAATATACCTCTCGATGCATGAGACTTGCCTGTCATTGCCAAAGCAAAACGACGATAATATCCTGCAGATGAATCGCTCAAAGTCTCGCCTACTGATGCGTCGTCTTAATTAGACGACTAAAAACTTATGGTAGGGCACTAGATTTCTACGGAACGTATATATCTGTTTATGTTGAGGAGTCATTGCGAACTTGAAATGATAATGCGTGTAGGTTACGCGCAGTGGTAAATCTAAAACTTCTTGGCTCAAGGGTGAAGCCTTCAAAACTTAATTAATAATTTAGAAACGATATGGTAAACAGCGCCTTGTTGGTGGAAACTTTTCTCCGTATGAAGCTGAGAGGTAAAAATGTATGATTAATTTTAACCAAAACTACGGAAAAAGATTGACTCAGGGAAAAATGCTTTAGAATAAAAAAACACATTACTGATTTGCAGTTTAGGATACCATCGAGAACGTAACTAGTTTAGACCAAAAAGAAAACCGTTACCAGTAACGGCATTCCTCGTAACGCTTTACTTTCAAGGCTAAGCCAAAATTTGACAGCCCCACCGAATTTTTCACGAATCGAAATCCAAACAGATCGCTTGATTGATATCGTTTTGAAGGGAAATTTATATTAATATATCAATGTTAGAATGATAAGGGTTTTGCAGCTTAATTTGAAATAATGTAGCCATAGACCTACCTCAAATCCATACTGCGGTAGTTCACCAAACAGCTGCTGGTACCCGGCCCAAGAGTCCTATTTAAAAAAAAAAGAGCGCGTGTCACGGCTTTTGAGTGTTTTTATTTTGAGTATAGCATTGATATAAACTACAGATTGTCATGTGTCATTTTGAATTCATATTGTCACACATTTTTACAGATGCTAAATAAACTCCACATTTAAAATCCTTTTTCTAGATTAGTTGCTACATGCTTAGACATCGTGAGATAAGTCTGCCAGAGTTTTTGGCAATATTGTTATCGTATATAGGAGTGAAGTGTGGTTAGTGCAGTACGACTAATAGCTTTTGAACTTTAACATGGATCAAAAAACCAGGTGTGGTAGCTAAAGAAAAATGAAAGCCGTTCACAACTCCCTGTAACGCCGAATTAGAGCGCAGCTCATGAGGCGGAGGAAAAAAAGGTACTGAAGGGAGGGTATACCCCTCCTTCCTGCTCCTCACCTCCTCATCCTGCCTGCTACTCCTCCCTCCGAGCGGCGCCGCCGTCGTTGTCGCCGTCGGCATAACCGTGAGATCTTCTGACCCTTGTGACCTCACGGGGTAATGTGACCCCGGTGACGTCATGGGGTCACGCAACCTCACAGGGTCACGTGACCTCACGGTTACGCCGACGGCGACGACGACGCCGCTCAAGCCGTAAACGGGCGCCTAAGAGCTGCGCTCTAAAATATCAAATTATAGGGGGCGCTTCGTCCAGCGTGTTTTCCACAGAGCTCAATGTTTACCCAACACAAGGCCTGTAGACTCACATATTTACATAATCTTCCTGAATGATCACGGGCACTGAATTCCATCGCGTAACGCGACCACGTTTGGTTGAGACTTGTGTGCAATCAGTGCTTCATTGAATGAACACAAGCCTTCATTTAGCGCAAAACAGCATGCTTACAGCGTACTACTGGCGAACTTGAAGGTGCACTAAATTGCTTTTTGCAGAAGCTTTTTTTAGACGGCATATTGATTGTTGGGCTTGAGTGAATAAAACTGTCCAGTTGTAGATATTAATAAGTACTAGTAAACTGAAGGAAATAGAAATACATGGGTACTATTTTTCATCACTCCTGGAAAGAGGGAGGGGGTGGGGGACATTCTCGGGTCAAAACCACATCCATAAACTTTCATCAATGATAGCATTTAGGTGCGTGTAGATTTCGAAGTTTACAATTCTTGCTAATTTTAGGCGCATTGTGCATTATATTTGGACTAATCCGTCAAACGTTTGGGTGTAGGACGTAATACAGCAATTATATTTTTCAAAACGTCAACCGACAATGTTCTGGTGTCTTCGCCAAAGCGCAAAAATAGTGGCGTGTAATGATTTTTCGCTATATTTTTAATAAGAAAATCGGCAGCCAAGCGTGTAATTTCAGATATTTTGGGAAGCTTAGAGCTCGTAGATTGAGTTAGCAAAACACAAAGATCATCCCAGAATGCAAGTGAGGGCCCTTTATTCACTGTACAGTGGCCCAAGGTTTTTTTTTTTTATTATTAATATCTATCGTCAGTTACACGTTAAGAAACGTTTTCAAGGGACAGGAAAGCTGAGGAGGACGAAGGAGACTGAACGCCGACGAGTGGAGTGGAATTCCTTTTTTTTCAGCTTTCCAATTACTCACTTTTCCCCAACCTTCCTTCCCTCGTGAACGTTTTTTCACTTGTAACTGACGACCATCGAGCGCCCGGCCGCCCAGCGCTTTGCCGCAAAGGGGTGCGGCGATACGGAAATGATTAGGCGCGAGCGCTCAAAGCTCTTTCCAGTGCGAACGCACTGCGCTACGGTATTCCGTTGACCACACATGACCCCTGCAGCTTAGTAATGGAGCACAGGGCGCTGCGACTTCATTGTTTATCCAACGCCCACTTCTCTTATTCTCTCTTAGCTTGTCTCCTTTGTTGGTAGAGCTAATTTCTGAAGAGCGCTCGCTGGCGTGATACTCGTTTTCCGCGGCATAAATAGTGGCGCTATGACGCGCTGTTTATACTACGCCTGAGTAGTATCACGCAAGCAAGCATCTTTGCTTACGGGCGGTTAGTTCTTCCAGCAGATGAGAAGCAGGGGTTGTGTGCAGTAACCGGAATAGTCTAGCAGACGACGCTCGCACCGGGAAGATCTGTGTGCGCACGCGCCTTATCTCTCCCATATTGCTGGACCCTTCAGCGGCAAGGCGCTGTCCGGCCCACCGGTCGACACTCTCTTTACAATATTAAAAACATGCGCCACCGTTTTTTTTTTAATTTTTATTTATTAATAACTGCCGACCACACGTGGTCCAAGCAGTATGGTCAGGGTACAAACTCAAGAACCCGTACAAAACACAAAACGACAATACAAGAAATAAGGCGTACATATCGGCAAAAAATATGAAAGAGGCGGTAAGATACAGCAAAACAAGTAGCTAGCCAAGAAGCACAATACCGAAGCATGTAAGCACTAAATATAAGAACACCAAAACACATCGAAATGCAAAAACACCACTACAAGAACTGTTCTAATAATAAAGCAAAATCCGAAGATGAAATAACCGAACAAGGAAGAAAATTCCATTCTTGAATTGTACGAGGAAAAAACGAAAGTTTAAACAGGTTAGTGCGTGCAAAGTATGGCGTTAAGGAATGTTCATGATGGTGCCTAGTTCGTCTTGTAGAAAGCGGCTTTAAGTAGTAATCTGGATCCAAGGGCAGTTTTCGTATAAAAAGAGAGTGCAGAAACTTCAAATAGGCTATCCTTCGAAGGTGCTCTAAAGTTCGTATTTTGTTGGTTTGCACCAAAAGTGAGGGCGAATCAGTGCTCTTAAAGTTTTCGTATATAAACCTTACAGCACGTCTTTGAATTCGTTCCAACATTTCAGAATTAGATTTCGTATGAGGGTCACAAGTAATACTATCATATTCTAGTTTAGATCTAACGAATGAATTGTAAGCCAGTAATTTCACATTTGGAACAGCGTATTTCATTTTATGCCTTAAAATACCCAACTTCTTGAAGGCTGCCGAGGATGTATTTCATTATATGGGTCGTCCAACTTAAGTTTTTATTTATGGTCACTCCGAGGTAGTTGTAGTCATCAACCTGAGCGACGGGAATGTTATAGTCTGTACTGGAAGTTGAATAGCTTTTTTTTATTTGTTATTTGCAGATAAACAGTTTTTCAAAATTTAACTTCATGTCCCGCGTACAGCACCAACTTTGAATGTCATTGAGGCTTGCGCTCAGTAATTGTTGATCGTCAGGCGGAGATATTTTTTAAACAACACGCAATCATCTGCAAATAAACGTATGTTCACTGACGAGTGTATGGCGGAAACTATGTCGTTTACATAAATTAAAAACAGCAAAGGACCAAGAACGCTCCCCTGTGGTACTCCAGATGTTACGTTTAATATCTCTGAGCAGCTACTGATGATTTCGACAAACTGTTTACGACGCTGTAAGTAAGAACATACCCATCTAACATTAAAGGGATGAAGACCTACACGTTCAAGTTTGCTAACTACCTTTCCGTGGGGAACCAAATCGAAGGCCTTGCTAAAGTTAAGAAAAATGACATCAACTGTGCCTGATCTGTCTAGAGTGGATGCAAATTCATGAACAGTGGAAACAAGCTGGGTAACCGTAGAGAATCCCTTTCTAAATCCGTGCTAATGAGGCGAGGGGATGTTATTCGCGTTCAGGAACTCTTTAATTTGGTTAGCGATGATATGTTCTAGTAGTTTACAGGATGTGCTTGTCAAAGAAATAGGCCGGTAGTTGCCTAACGCAAGTCGGACACCCTTTTTGAACACAGGCACAACTCGCGCCATTAACTAATCACTTGGCAGAGTGCCCGAGGAAAAGGAAACACGAAAAATGACTGTTAGAAAACGTGCCAGCATTTCAGCATACCGATGCAAAAGTACGTTGGGAATCTTACCAGGACTACAAGCTGTTTTTGCTTTTAAATTTAACAACATCGAAAATACTCCCCCGTAAGATATAAAATCGGCGTGCATGAAGGACGGCGCGCTTTCGTCACGGTTGATAACGTCATCATTGAAAAAAAACGACTTAAAGTAGACGTTGAAGCGCTGCACAATTTCACTCTGGTCAGCAACTAATGCGTCCTTAACCTTGATTTGATCGATCGGCTTTTTCTTGCCACGGAAATAATTCCAATATTTCTGTGCATCATTGGTTATGAAGCTTGTTAGTGTATTGGAAAAGTAAAATTCCTTGGCGTGTTGAACTTGGGTGGAAAGTTCGTTGATCAATTCTTGAATCAACACTTGATTGCTGTTTCTTTTTCTTTAGTCGCTCAATTCTACGCTTAAGACAAATAACTCTCCGATTAGTCCAAAGATGTGTTTTACCAATGCGCTTGCGCTTGGTTGGAACAAAGTTATCCAGGCAATAAGTTCACATTGACTTAAACTTGTTCCAATCGACATTTACATCAAAATCTTCAAAGTCATTCGAACAAAGCTCTAAATAATCTAGAACACTTTCATCATTAGCACGCGAAAACTTTTAACACTGATAAAAGTACATTTATTTTTTTCTGACTGTTTCATTAGAGAGCAACTAAAAGAAACAACTTTATGATCAGACAGACCTTGTTCAACTGTTGCCTCGTAGTCACTTATGCAACGACTAATAAATACAAGGTCTAAAATTGAGCTACTGGAACGTTGCTCACGTGTCACATTTTTCACAACTTAAACTAAGTCATAGGCAAATATAATATCAAAAACAAGCTCAAAATTTGGGCAGTGTTTAGAAAATAAGTGTGACGAGCCAATATTTGGGAGATTGAAATCACCAACCACGAGAAACTTAGAGTTAAGATAAGCTGACATGCTGTTGTATAGTTTACACAAAAAATCAAGGGGCGAATTGCGAGGCCTGAACACAGCGTATAAAATAACAGTGTTTCCCCAACAGTTCAGTTTCAAACGTGAACTCTCGTGATCATCTATTTGGTTCAAAAGCACTGCATCAATGCCATTCTTAGGTATAACAGCGACACCACCCCCACGAGAAGATGGTCCCTGCGGAACATTTCGTAGGAATCGGATATGACGCTGTTGTCGCTAATGCCGTCATGAAGCCAGGTTTCTGTAATAACTGCTATATGGGGGCTGTGGGTGAATAATAAAAGTTCAAGCTGCTCCACTTTGTTGACTATACTTTCGGCATTTAAATTCAGAAGCCGTAGCTGATTTCTTACAACACTCGCGTCTCATCATTCAACGGGTTCAGGTTGTATGAAAGAAGAGAGTTTCACCCGCTCATTGGTCCATTCATCCCACACGTAGAATTCATTGTTTACCCGAAGTTTATCGTTCACGAGCGATACTCTTTCCTCGCAGTCATGTCTGCTTTTGCAGTCTCCCACAATAGCCTACGCTTAGATAACGTGCACTGTGAGTAACCATTTCTTATGTAGATTGTAGCACCTTTCAGTTTACTGACGTTTCGGAAACGGCCTGTTTTTGGGTGTAATCTTGAAAAAACATGATAACAGGCCTTTTCCCACTAGTCCTGCCTAATCTGTGTATTCTAGCGATCGATGAACACTGTATACCCAACTTGCTGAGCAGATCATCAACTAAAACCTTGCTTCTCAATTGTTCCTCAGTTTCATCGGGACCCTTGGGGATGCCATAAACTAACAGATTGGAGAGCCGAATTCTCTCTTCCAAATCTGAAATCTTCTGGTTTTGTACGTTTATGGTTCTTTCAAGAGAAGTTATAGTGCATTCGATAGCATCGATTTTATCAGCCCTGAGCTCCCGCAGAAGCTTGTCCATGTCATTAAACTTTTCGTCAAGATCACTGATCAAGCTATAGGTTTTTCCCTGTTGTGTTTCAATATCAGCAATTTCAGTGCGTATGGCATTTTGGCCGTCCAATATTTGGGTAAATATTTCCTCAGTTTTAGGACCAGGATTGCTTTCAACGTCCTCACAGACCAGTAGTTTGCACACATTCACGCAATCATACGCCATACTAAGACAAGTCCGTGGGCACGGCGCAATCAGAAGGAGCACATTGCTAGATCGAAGGCAAAATGTATTATGACTAACCTGTATGAAAAAGAGCGAAGATTTGGCAAACATGCTCATGTCGGTCTCGCCGTGCTCAATGAAGACGAACTGGTGAAGCGGTACCTTTATAGCTGTTGCGGAAGTTGAAGTCACGGAGCCGCTGAAGATTGGACGGTGCTGCTCCTCCACGGGGACGATCGCTAATGCTTGGTCATCCTTGTCGATAAGCTGGAAGGTGCCGATCTGATTGATTGCCGTCACGTGCTGTACCAGACGGGCGATCCGAGAAAAGGAAACAGGAGGGCCTGTACGAAAAAGAGCGAAGATTTGGCAAACATGCTCCTGTTGTTATCGCCGTGCCCAATGAAGACGAACTTGTCAGGCGGTGCCTTTATAGCCGTTGCGGAAGTTCAAGTCACGGAGCCGCTGAAGACTGGACGGTGCTGCGCCTCCACGGTGACGATCGGCAATGTTTGGTCATCCTTGTCGATAAGCTGGAGGATGCCGATCAGTTTGATTGCCGTACATGTGCTGTACCAGACGGGCGATCCGAGGAAAGGAAACAGAAGGGCCTGTACAAAAAAGAGCGAAGATTTCGCAAACATGCTTCTGTCGGTCTCGCCGTGCCCATTCCTGTGGTGTTAAATTTTCCGATCCCCAATATATCTTCGGCGCCGAAGGTATATTGGGGATCGGATTTTGCACCACAGAATGCGGCACGCATATACAACTTGGTGGCGTACTTATGATGCAGTCTAGTTTAACTCTCGAAAAGCGTTCTGGTACGTCAGCCGAGCGCTTTGTCCGCAGCATGAATTAATAATTCTTTTTCGTTTTGCCCATGGCTTAGTGTTCTTAACTTTGCCTCTAGAAGCGGGACTGTTGGACCTCCTCCTCAGTACACGCTAGATGTTTCAAAGAACTAACAAGCAGAGTATAAAGAAAGCAAAAAAACAAAGAAAAATGCCTTAGACGATGAATGTAAATGCATCTAAACCCAACAGAGAATGTCGGGAGCAACTGATTGTGCAGCCTCTTATAAGTTTTAACGACCACTGGGGAAACAAACATTTAGGGCCACAGATATACATATAGAGATTTTAAATATATGCCAGATTTACAGTAAGCCTTGCTGACCTGTTGTTTTTCCCGGATGTCAAGCCACTGTAGCGGGCGTTGTCAAAGCCTCCACAAATGCCAACGCTGGCGAGGACACACTAGAATCTAAAATGCAATAACCTTCCAGGCCGCACAAAATTTTAGCCAGCCATCGGCGAATGACCGTTATTGGCCTGATACCTGGCTGGCCAGCCTGGCCACCGGAAGGCAGACGGCCACCGACGACAAAAAAGTGCCCGGTAATGGGCTGGCCACTGACTGGTCGTTTTAAACCTAGCCATCAATCACAAAATAACGTCCGGTAAGAGGCCAGCCACCAACTATTCGGCTCACTTCTGGCCACCGATGAAAAAGAAGTGCCTGGAAAGGGGCTGGCCACTGACTGGTAATTTCATCCCTGGCCACCGACCGCAAAAATATGTCCGTTAAGAGGACGTTCACCCACTGTTAGGTTTATTGCTGGCCACCGATGACAGAAAGATGTTCAGAAAGGGGCTGGCCACAGACTCGTCGTTTCATTTCTGGCCGCCGATGAGAAAAATTAGTTCGGTAACAGGCCGGTCGCAAACTGTTCGGTTCGTCGCTGGATACCGATGGCAAATAAGTTTCCAGTAAGAGGCTGGCCACTGAGTGGTCGTTTCATCCCCGGCCATCGATGGCAAAAACGTGTCCGGTAAGTGGCCCGTCACAAACTCTTCGGTTCATTGCTGACCACCTATGACAAAAAATGCCCGGAAAGGGGCTGGCCACTGATTGGTCGTTTCATCCCTGGCCACCGATGACAAAAATGTGTCCGTTAACAGGCCGGTCACAAACTCTCCAATTCATTGCTGGTCACCAATGACAAAAAAGTGCCCAGAAAGGGGCTAGCCACACATTGGTTGTTTCACCACTGGCCATTGATAACAAAAAGTTTGGTAACAGGCCGGTCCCTAATTGTTCGGTTCCTTGCTGGCCACCAATGAAAAAAAAGCGCCGAGTAAGGGGCTTGGCGCTGACCGGTCGTTTCATCCCTGGCCACCTATGACAAAAATGTGCTCGGTGTGAGGCCGGTCACGAACTATTCGGTCCATCCCTGGCCGACGATGAAAAAAAGGTGCCCTGTAAGACGCTGCAGCGTCTGTCTGGTTGTCACCGCCGACAAAAATGTGTTCGGCAAGAGATCCCCAACGGATCAATTTATGGCTTTCTACGGATGAAAAAAGTGAAAGCCGTTTACAAATCCCTGTAACGCCGAATTGGAGCGCAGCTCTTGAGGAGGAGGAGTGAAGGGTACTGAGGGGAGGGTAGACCCCTCCCCCTTCTCCTCCTCCTCCCCTCATTCTTTAATATGCTCCGGGGGGGGGTGTCACGTGACTTCGGGGAGGGGGTCACGTGACCTCGGGGAGGCGTGACCTGGGGGTGACCTCAAGGCCACGTGACCCCAAAGGTGACCCCCACGTGACCTTGGGGTCACGTGACCTGGAGGGGTCACGTGACCTCGGGGGGTCACGTGACTTCAGAGGGGTCACGTGACCTGGGGGTCACGTGGGGTCACGTGACCTTGGGGAGGCGACCACGTGACCTCGGGGGTCACGTGACCTCAGAGGGGTCACGTGACTTGGGGGTCACGTGACCTTCAAAGGGTCACGTGGGGTCATCTTGGGGTCACGTGACCTTGAGATGACCTTGGAAGGGGTCACGTGACCTCGAGGGGTCACGTGACCTTCAGGGGGTCACGTGGGGTCACGTGACCTTGAGATGACCTTGGGAGGGGTCACGTGACTTGGGGTCACGTGACCTTCAAAGGGTCACGTGGGGTCATCTTGGGGTCACGTGACCTTGAGATGACCTTGGAAGGGGTCACGTGACCTCGAGGGGTCACGTGACCTTCAGGGGGTCACGTGGGGTCACGTGACCTTGAGATGACCTTGGGAGGGGTCACGTGACCTTGGGGGTCACGTGACCTTGGGATGACCTTGGTTACGCCGACGGCGACGGCGACGGCGACGGCGACGCCGACGCCGACGGCGACGCCGCTCAAGCCGGGAACGGGCCCCTAAGAGCTGCGCTCTAAAAGAGATAGGCCGGTCACCAACTGCTCGTTTCATCACTCGCCATTAATGACCAAAATGTGTCCGGTTAGAGGCCAGTCACAAACTTCTTGTTCCATCGCGGGCCACAGAAGACAAAATGTGGCCTGCGATTTTTCGCAGGCCACGCCAACCTCTCTCCTTTTTGCTGGATATCAATGAAACAAGATTGACAGCATTTGTGTTATTGCATCTTCCCAGATCCATACAATTGTATCATGTTGCAGACAGAACTTTACGTATTGTCAGGCTTGCACAGGGACCGAGCAAAAAGACTGAGCATCTGTTCACGACAATAAAGCATTGTTGGCAGCACCACATGGACATTTGCGCTCTTTTATATAAGTGGTAAAGTCTTCTAGCCCTATGCAAATTAACTGAGTATCCACCTAGACTCCCCCGTACACGCCTCTTCGCGTCGTCCAGCCGCCAATCCAAACCCCGATGTCCAACCATACCCCAGGAAATAGTACCATACCATTTAGTTCAGCAAACTTTCGCGGACATCATCCGTTTTTTTTTTTTTTTCAGTGTTATTCGTAAAAACAGAAATGTTGTAAGTATCGCCAAATTTCTGGACAAAACAAAATGTTAGATGGAGAAAAAAACAAGCAAGCCCAAAGCGGGGATCGAACCCGAGACCGCTTGCGTAGTAGGCAGACATCTTACCAGTCCGCCACGCCTATCTTCGGTTGCTGTCTGCTTGGACAAGGGAATACAAAACTAATCACAATGTTAAAATCCCATGCACGAAGTGTGGTGTGCGGCCATGAAAGTTTAAAATTCCTTCACGTTTTCCAGAACCTCAAAAATGGGCGCCCAATTAGGCAGACGTGGCGTACACCAAATTTAGTCTGCAGACACTTTCTATAAAAGACGACCGTACAGGGCGCGCGTTAGCATCAGCGTGCGCACAGTCATTCTGCTCTGCAATATTGCATGCAGGCCAACAGCATGACCAAATCAACAGGGATATTATCATATTTTAGGGGCGAAGCTCCTTAGGGGCTAGCCATGTCCGTATGTCCGTCCGATGTCCGGTGTCGGGTGCTCGTGCTCACGAGAACGTGAGCACGTGCTGCCGTGCTCGTATAGGGCACAAAAAACAACAAAAACTACCGTATCTCCATGTGGTGAATTATGTTGATTGGGGGAAGCTCTGGTGGTGTTTGTCTGCGAAGACGGTGAGCCACAGCATGCCGTGCCTTTCGTTCGTTTTCACCCATGTCAGAAAGAGAATGTGTGGTATGGGACGTGAGCTTCGCCCCAATCAACATCATTTACCACGTGGAGCTGCGGTTGTTGTTTTTTTTTTTACAGGAAGGAACCTAATTCTATGTGGGGGATAGAGCGAAGTCTTTTTTAGGAGTTCGCTGGAGAACATCCCAAAAAAGAAAGGCATCCGAACAGTCTAAAAATATATGTTCCAGATTTTCAGGCTTTTTGAACAGAAAACAGTGAAGACCCCATGGTAGAAAAATATTCTTTCTGATCGAGCCAGGTTTTTACTGGAAGCGTGTATGTGTGGAATCGAAAAAAAAAGGTTCTTATGGAAGGCTGGATGGCCATCCTTTTGACCCTGCACAAAACGTCGTCATGGGCTTGCATGGAACATGAAACAGTACACGGGTTCGGGGAAAACACTTTCAGTAATTTCACAGAATAAACGTTTGCGCGTAACACTGGACAAATATTCCATAGAGAAACGGACAGACAAAACAACGACACGCGATTAAAACTTCGCTCAGAAAACTACCAATTCTACGCTGTTGGCGAGAATACGAGGAAACAACAAACAGAGAAATTTCCTCTGGCAGTGATGTTTGAATTAGAGCGCGAAGAAAAATATGACTTTAGCCTCTAAGGAACATGAAACGCGAAACTATTAGCTTAATGAACACCAGTGCTAACCAAAGCCCTGCTTTACTCACGCGACGATACAGACTATCGCTACATACTCTTTCCCAATCGGACCACCGGATGAACACAGAAAAGATACGATGTAGCTTCTGCAAGTTTACTCGAGCGCATGCAGAAATTTGAAAAACGTATCAAACTGTAGCTAAAAAAAATATTGCAAACGGTGGCGCTCCTAAAGATAGACATCTCCCACCCTCTTCATTTACCAGCTTTCTCGTGCGTTTCCTTAACTACCGTCGACCAATAGGCATTAGACCTTTTGTAATGCTGTACTGGAACACCCAGATACTTGTGCGGCGTGGACATAAAATGTATGTCCTGAAAAACGTTGGGTTTCGTGGCCCTTGAACCCTGCCAGAGGCCACAACACTTCTGCCAGTTCACTGCCGCTCTCCTCAGTTCACTGAACGATTTCACCTCCTTCGTAGCGTCGGCAATAACTCTTCGTTTTACAAAATATTGCAACATCGTCCGCATGTGACATTAGTTTGACCTGTATATTATGAAGGGAAAGCCAATAATCTTACAATTTTTATTACATATGTACAAAACGGCTCTAAATAAATTGCAAATAAGAATGGAGATACAGGTCATCCTTGCTTAGCTGATGAGTTAACCCTAATACGGGTGTTTGGCTTACCGTTGATCATAAGCTGTGTAGTGCACCCGGTGTATGTCATTTGAACGAAGGTCCTTAAATGTTCACCTACTCTTACATACTCTAATATTTTGTGAAGTACCCGATGTTACCCACGGTTGAAGGCCATCTCCAGATCAATTTGGAGCACGGCAACCTGATCTATATCTTCATCCCAAAGCCCTAGTATACTCCTCGTGACGTGAACATTTGTCGAAATGGACCTTCCTTTAATACCACATGTATGATGCTCCCCTATGATTTCACTTCTGACGTTTTTAATCGGCGGGCTAAAACTTTCAATAATACTTTCAGTCGACATTATCAAGTACTATACTTCTGATATTTTTTTTTACATTTCTTTAATTTATATTCGTCGTCCTTTTTGGGAATCAGTACTGCATGTGTGTTCAGAAACGACGGTGGTAACTTTTTTGTCTCGTAAGCCTCATTTATTACTGCGTGAAGGTGCTTGGTGGTGACATGTTTGTCTTTCTTATAAAAAGCTGCAGTCAAGCCATCGGGACCCTTAGATTTTTTGCCGGCAGCTCGTCAATCGCTCTCTCAATCTCAGCCACACTTATTGGCTCTTCCAGCCACTGCTTTATCTCGTCACTTAGCCGCGGCATCACCGCAAGATAATCAGCAAGCTGTGAGTCCCTGCCGTGTCTTTTGTGCGCAAAGAGGTTGCGATAATATTCAGTAAATGATTTTTCTATGAAATCGGGACGACTGCTCAGCAATCCATCGTGTTTTATTTCCACAATTTGTTTCTTTTTCATACATTTTGCCTCGGCACTTTATTCCCGTTTGGTTGGTTGTTCACCAAGAATGTATTTCTCAGCGCGAGCACGTATCAGAGAAATTTTATATTTCTCTGCTTGTAGTTGCACAATATTGTTCTTGACTTTCTTAAGCTGGCCCTCAAACCCTCCCGGATTTTCGCTCTGGGGGTTACATAGTCTGCGGAGGTCTTTATTTTCTGGCAGCTTTTTCTCTTCCCTCTTCCAATAGGCAAGCGTGGCGGAACGTTCCACAGCACATAATTTCACATCGCGTTTAAACCACTCCTATCATTCAATCGCACTGACACTTGCATTCAGCATCCTACTTAATAAGTTACCCACCATCATATTAAACAATTCATCGCGAGAAGGCTGTTGTTAAAGGGAAGCTTTGGAGGTTCTTAAAAAAATGATTAAGAAGTGAATTCTAGTGTATTTGTATCCCGTAAAACCGAATACCCAAACAATTTGCTGCGCAAGTATTGTTAAACGCGAGAAAACGCGGATGACACTCACTGAACATGACGTCATCGACGAATTTTTTGGTTGCCCAAAGCTAGCTAGACGGGGCTTCAGTCCTATTTGGAAATTGCTCTCCGGCGCGTCGCATTGAAACATAATTGTGAAATCTCTTATTCTAAAAGCCAAAGAAACGCAATGCAAAAGTTTTTTGTGTTTTTTTTTTGCAAGGCCGAATTCCCAATTTTTTTAAGTTTTCACAGATCCGAACAAAACCTAGATTTCTTCTTTTTACCTCCTACAACAAAAAACACCAGCGCATGATCAGAAAAAAAAACTAGCAACACATTATAGTCATCGTATCCAGTTAAAAGTTCAATTGACACGCACATTTCAGTCAAGGCGAGCGTGACTCGTAAACATAAATGCGTGAGCCATAAATTTTCGTAACTTTTTTTATAATTCGCAGCACCCTGTGAAGTAAATTCCATTGTCATTTCGTTGAAAATTATCATGCTACTATCGGAGTGTCGTGCTCTACTAGAGCGATCCCTCGCGTCACAAACGCAGTTGAAGTTTCCTAACATGACAAGTAGGCGTTGACAGCCTAAAAATGAATAAATCCGCCCAAAAACATTTTTTTTGTATTTGTTTGTTCGACGCGTACAGATTTATTATTATATGCTCACCATTGTTAATACTACAATGACAAATAACAAACCAACCATCACTTTCGACTGTTACAGATGTGATTTGTGCATTTAAAGATTTCGTAAAAAAAACAATATACCTCCGCACACGATGTTTCCATGCTATACACAAACTTAAAAACTGTGCAAAAACGACGCCACCTGGAGTGCGGTCTCTTCCTCGCTTTCAACCCTTGTCTCCTGAATCGCGAGGATGTCACTGACATTATCGATTAGGAGCCTTTTCACCTGGTACTGTTTACGTTGCGACGCGAAACCTCGGACGTTGAATGTTGGTACCTTTAGCATATCGACAAGGTTAGGCGTCCTCGCGGGCCAGGGACTCGCATAGTTTAGAGACCCTCACCATATGCTGACTCAGTGGTGCGTCAGTCGGTCGGCTTGTCTCGGGCTCTGGGATCGGACGCAGGGCTTGGTGATGGCTTTAGAGTCGGTTTCCGCTTTTGGTGCACCTTCTTCGCTGGCGGTTCTGAGAGGCTCGAGGCACTGCTGCCCTCAGACGAATCCGGGTCCTGCTCTAGTGGCCACTTTATGGCCAGCGCGCTGGCGTCAGCCATGTGGACCTCGTTGTTTCGCTGCGCCTCGGTTTCCTTCATCGGCGTCTCCTTGCTTGCCGGCACTGTCCCCTCGTCCTTGCTCAAAGTTTCCTCCTTAAGTATCAGTGCGGTCACGTTGAACGACGGAGTGCTAGTTAGCGTCAGTGGACGTTCTGACGCGGGTAGGACAGCGTCATTTTTTTTCATGCCATCCGATGCCTCGCTGGCGGGAGCCGCCCCCTCGTTTTCCGCCTCCGCATCTGCCTTGTCCGTGACGAGCTCGACGTTAGCTTCGGGTCCACCGGGACCTGTGGCCGTTGCGTACGTCCTCACGCAGTTGTCGGCGTCGTGACCGAACCGCTTGCAGGTTTCACACTTTGGCATATGGCGCTCCCGATGAATGTGACCAGTCCGCTGGAAACGCAAGTAGAGCGGTGCCCTTCCCGGAGCCACAATTCACGCCAACCCTTCGGTGATCTTCGGCTGAAGCGGCAGGTCGTCTAGGCTGACTCCGGGCTTGATCCGAATGACAGCAGTACGCGTCATCGTCCCCCAGCCCATAACGCCCTGCACCCGCCACTTTTCAGTCCCCACTTCCATGACTTTGTCATAAGGTGAAAGGGCGACCTCACCTCATCGCCGGAGACGCGAAATAGCAGCCAGTGCAGCTTGAGCCGGACATCCCGGTTGCAGGGGTTGATGACGAGGCAAGGCTTTCTCTTCACGACAAGGCCGCCCGCCACGAGAGCTCTCCGCTTGCCCTCCGATGACTTCAAAGTCACGGCCCAGAGGTGGTTCTTTTTGGTACGCCCCCAAGGCGAGAATTTCGGGGAGCAGTACCAGTTGGCCCAGGGTGTCGCGGAAGTCCTCGATGCCGTATGGGTGCCCACGGACGTCGGCGCCCAGGAAAACGGTGTTCAACACCGCAGAGCCAGTCGGCAGTGGAGGCAGTATTTTCTGATAGACCAATGTGTCAGCGCCATGCCTATCACCGCGGCCAGGCTGGGCCGCTGTCGCCGCTCCGGAGGAGCTCATGATTCGCCATATGCTCACTTCGAGTGCCGAAAAAACAATCCTACGCCACGCCTACTGCTTTCGGAAACTCGTTGTAACCGGTACTTATGTTGACGGTGGCAGCGTCTCTCTTCACGAGCCAGCCAGCCGTGCATACAAACAATAAGCCGCCCTTGCGCGGCGGCTTCAGGACCCAGAAACGGCTCTTCAAAATAGCGCGCCCTTACAACTGCTCCCGCGTATTGCGACAACCTCACACCGATCAAGAATTGGCGCCGCGGTCAAGCTTTGAAGGTGTGCCGCTCGTGGATGTCTTTGCATCACATATCGGCTATGGAGTACTGGATTGTGCAGCTGTTCCGGCGAGTTGCTATCAATAAAAGAAAAAAAAACAATCTGTTCGGTTTCATTTATGAACTATTAACATGGTTATGTTCAAAATCTACTCTAATGAATCACATGACAACACAAATAGAGCAACGCTGTGGAGCAAGGATGGTTTTCGAAGGCAAAACTACAAGGCGGCGAGAATGTAATTTTTTGAAGCCTGGCCCATATGGGCGTGTGCAATCCGTTGATCAATCACAATTATGCGATCCGCGCTCAAACGACGAGTGCAATTAAGTAGGTTGATAATGAGCCTGCACTCATCAGTGATGAGGAGCTGTTGTGCTCGGTACTCTGTAAACCGTCTAAAGACAAAAAAAACGCGTACCTTCCCCCTTCTTCCGTCGCCACTAGACGCTGGATCAAGCTCGTTTCTGAACCACGAGTGTCGCAAATACAATCATCAGAGTAAAGTAAAACGCTGTTCCAGAGGCACATACGGCCTCACGCACATTGCACTCGCAAAAAAAATCCACGCAGTGTCGATTCTTGATTGGTATCCAAGCATGCGAAGGCACAGAGACGCAGTGCGTCGGCGTCCCAATGAAACTATGATGACGCCGTGAGACCGGCGAAACTTGTTTTCGACGAGTTCTGCCTTTTTGTTTCTAAGGCTACGCGCTTCCGTAAATATTTTCACATGTTCTCAACGGCAAGTCTCACGCCTTATGAAGGGTTTTAAAGAACTTCTTTGGCGAATGACGACGAAGAGTAGAAAACGTATCGTTACCACGCAGCCGTCAGCCCCCGCAACACTCCAAGAATGCGATTTTGTTTTACATGAAAGATGGCCATTCCGGTAGTTTTTCTCGCGCTGCAGTGACCAAACGGAGAAGCATCTCGCGTTAAAGGCACCACCAAAATATCACGACAGCTTTTATTTAGAATTTTGATTCCTAAATCCTCAAAATAAACGTTTTGTTTCCCGTAGAATATCATGTTTACAATTGTTGTATATTCAATGCCGCGTGTTTCTGACACTACCGAGCTACTCTGTTGTACTTACGAAGCCAAGACGATCTTCTACCTCAGCACATGTTTGCATTCCGACGCGAACGTAACTACTCGAGATTTGACAACTTTGAGCTGTGAGCCTTGCGATCCGTGGCGTTTTCAATACGCTTCGAAATACACCGACCGGGGCCGCGGTCGCCAAGTGCGACTTACGCAGTTCTCGAGCGGGCGGCGGCGTCGAGACGCGACCAACAGCGATGTCGTAGGCGCCACCATTTGCAGCGCTATTTCTTTGGGGCGCGTTTAGGAGAATACTTACTTTGGTGCACGCTCCCAAAGCCCAAGCCTAATGCTCGTTCTGGGTGTCCGCGTGCGCAGTGGCGTGGACGTTATTTCTTTAGGTTTGCGGACATTATTCTAAAACTCCCTTATGGCACACGGCGGGCTTCTGCGATTTATAAAGGCAGCTTCGACTGCTGAGCGCGCCCCCTCCCACAAGATATGATTGTCTTTGGGTGTGTTCCACTGTATTCTGAAACAGTAAGTGCGCCGCCTAACTCTCACAGTTGGGCAGAAAATGTCCTTAACTCTCAGCGGCTTAGAGCCACATTGACAATGGCTAATACAATACCAATCTTATTTTTGTGGCGTATATATTTCAACTGAACTTTTTGCCGATATGCAGTGAAACACCCGGTAGAATCAAAAGATCTCTGTGAGGTTTCGGACATGAGTCGCGCTAGCGCTGCTCTTCCTTTTGTGCATTTCGGACTGGTGACCTGTGCCTCCGGCTGACAGGAAAAGGTTCTTTTATTCTGTTAGAGCATGATAAATATAGTATGTGAATAATAGAAGAACATGCAAAATGAAGATACCTGGCTCAGAATTTAAACTTTTATAGGTTGGATAAGGTAGATTGTACGACTAAGAAAGCGCGTTACAATACCTCAAATGTATTTTTACGGCTACCTCCTTGTCCATTTCCTGGATAATGAAAGTACATAATTGGTCCTAGAATGGTGGTTGGTCAGGAAAGGGAATGAAATTATTTCATACCGGCCACCGCACAAGCAGCAGTACCAAGTGCTGGCTGCAATCCGACAAATGGAACAAATCACGCGGGCTTGGTCTAACCACCCAATCAAGATAATTCACAGCTACGGTAAGCTTCCATTTTTTTCAGCTGATATTCGTAACTATTCCTTTTATTGCAGCCACCCTAGAGCCAGCTATAAACAACATAGATGCAGCTGCAAGCAAATCGTACCTGGACTCCGACAAGCCAGATCCAAATCCAAGCCGTCTGAAGATCAGGAGACTCGCTGCCTATGCGGAAACCACGTGGATCAGATGGTGCACTAAGAGGAGCACCTTGTACTGGTAAAAGGCTGCCGAAAGTTTGATCTGCTTGTTAGTTGTGCCACACTCGAATAAGATACTGACCTACAATTTTGGCAAAAAAGTATGAGTGACTCTGAAGCCACGAAGCGCAGACGCTGATTCAACGTAGGTGCAGCGCGTGACACGGTGCGATTGGTGGAAGGCACGGCGTGGTGGGGAGCACGAGTGTTCGCGCTCCTGCTCGCCTGCAGCGGCCAGAGTATAATTTGTACAGATGACACGCATTAAGCTAAACGATGAGGAGCACCATGAAATATGACACGCAAAAAAGAAGAAACGCTATGCCTAATCAAAGCAGCAGCGAGGCGCGAAACCATAAACGTTTCCCCTCTCGCATCTAAATTCCAGAGACAATTGCAGACCAATTTTTTTACTTAAAAATAGACTGTTTATAGTTCCGTATTGCCGTATTAATATCATATTCATAATTTTATAAATTGGCAGTCAACAGTGTAAGAATATTGGTATAAGGGTTTAAAGGGCACTAGATAACCTTGCCGAGATATTTTTAGCGGTAGCTAACATCTCGGATTATTTTCCGGTTTAAAATGTAAACAAATATTCCGAAGTACCTTTTCTTTTGCGCTGTTTTCAACAAGGTAGAGCAGGTTAGAGCAATAAAATAACCCCCCTCCCCTTCCCCTGGCTGCCACCACGTTGTAAACTGCCTTGACTACATGTCCTGCGACTTTAGTTTTTATGCAAGGATTTGAAGAAAGTATCGAGAACACTCCATCCTTTATTGATCTCTAATAACAGCCCTATTGATAAATATGTTTTGCCGGAAAGTCATTTCCAGTAAAAGTTTATTTTACTGGATTATGGGATTGTTTTCACTTCCAGTAAAGCCGTAGTTTACCGGAATGTCACCGGATTTTTTACTCGAATATCACCGGTTGTTTTACAGGAATGTTACCGGATTTTTACCGGAATGCCACCAGACTTTTTACGAGAATGTCAGCGGATTTTTACCGAAAGCTTATTTCCAGTAAAATTATATTTTACTGAATTATGGGACTCTTCTCACTTCCACTAAAGCCAGAATTTACCAGAAGATCACCAGATTGGCCGGAATTTACCATGTTTTTTCTTTCTTTTTTCGGACGTCAACGGAAGGCACTTAGGAGGAAGCCTGTGAACCGGGGTTGGTGTATGTTTACCAGATGCTGGACGATTCGCTAAAAATTATAGTGGTTAGTCCATATAAACCTGAAGGTTCTATGTATTTATTTAACAGGGTCGATACCGGTGTAAGAATTCGCACAGCTGTAGACAAAAGCAATCAGATCAAATAGGAACAACCGAGTTCTTTGTCGCAAAAGATATCTTTCGATGTACTCACAGTGCCGCTGGGTAAAATCCTAGACGTACGGTACTTCAACTACTAAAACCGCGCAGGTGCACCACACGGACACACACACGTATACTGGCAGTAGCACGTTTAGCGAAAACCCCGAACGCGCGGAACGAATTTCCGTCGCCGTTGAGAAATCACGGGCATAGATCACGATGTCGTCCCTCATGCCGTCGCCGCGGAGGCACCAGGCGGACACATACACACTATCACGCTTAGTGAAAACCACGAACGCGTGGAACGAACGTCCGCCGGCAGTGAGAAATCATGGGCGCAGTCACGATATCGGCTCTGATATCGTCGCCGCGGATACACCAGGAGGACACATACAGACTGTCAGTGGCACGCTTAGCGAAAACCACGAACGCGCGAAACGAACATCCGCCAACGTTGAGAAATCTTGGGCAGTCTTTTTCGCTCGCTGGATGCTTCTGAAGCCGGACGGACGAAGAGGTGTAAAAAACAAGTCACTGAAAAATATTTTATTTCCATCTGCACACCCAGGTGCTTTGGAAGATACAGGTCGCACACATGGAACGAGAAGCCGAGACTGAGCGTTCGTTCCTGGCCGGCCGTTGCTCGTTGACGGACAGAAAAATAAGATTTCTTAAAAAAAAAGGTCAGCAATACGACCCTCTTGCATTTTCCCCACGAACCCAATGAGAGGGAGAAACGGTGCTTGGGGACTCGTCATTGGTGCGAGGCACCATAACTACACACCCAGTCCCCGGCTCGTCTCGGCTTCCCCCTCCCCTCGCGTCGGCTTCGAGTGAAGTTTCGGTAAACAGGGAAGCGGGTCACCCGTTTCGGGTAAGATTTCTAGCAAAACCGGGTCGTCTGGTAAACGAAAGTTGCTGCCGGTGACATCCCAGCAAAATCTGGAAACCCGATGCCGGTAAAATTCTAGCGAAATATGTTTGCCAGCAAATAATCTAGCAAAGAGTAGTAAACTGGTTTCGGATGAAAACGGGTGAAAGTGCCCACCTTTTTGGATCGTCAAAACAGTTCGCTGCACGCACTTCTTGAGGATTGCAAAGTCGTCCCGAGCTAAACTCGCACTCACGAGAATACCGCCCGACAGGTCTCATACCTGCTCTGGCCCCGACTTTTGCCTGTCGCAAATAGCAAGTTGCCGGTGATCGCTGCCCACCTTTTTTTTTGTATCATCAAAATTAGTTCGCTGCACCCACTTCTTGCAGGATTGCAACGTCGTCTTGAGCTAAAACACGCACTCACGAGAACGCCACTGCATTGGCGGCCACCGTTACAACTCAGTCCTTCTGCTCGTCTTGGTTTCCTGCCTTAAAGGGATGCTGAACCGAAATTTGAATTTCCCAAAACACGCGGCAAAAGCGTGCAACGGGATGCTACAAACACCAAAACATCACTCATACAGCGATATCTCGAACGGATGACCGTATTTTTCAAAAAAGGAGGCGCATTTGGCAGGAATGTTGACGTCATGTTTCTCTGAGAAGGAGAGGGAACGACCTCGCGTCTTCTCCGCCTCACGGCCTTGAGGGAGCGAAGCAAAAGAGGAGGAAACACGGTATCTTGACGTCACGCGCCTCGTCGGCCTGGTTCAGTCAAGACCACTTTTTTCCAAAAATACGGCCGTCCATTCGAGATATCGCCTTGCGAGTAGTGTTGTAGGGATTGTAGCATTGTTTTTTTTTTAAATCCAAATTTCGGTTCACCATCCCCTTAAGCCGTTCTCTTTGCGTCGGCTTCTGGTGAATTTCGGTGTCCGACAAACGAGAGTGGCTTCCGGTAGGATTCCAGCGACGGGTAATCGAAAGTGGTTCTGGTAAAACTTCCAGCGAAAGTGGCTGCCGGTAATATTTCCACCAAAGACTGGTAAACTACGCTGGTTTCTGGTGAAGATGAGTGGGATTTAACCAGTTTCTACCGAATGTCACGGGAATTTTTTGTCGGATTTTAGCCGAAAGTGGCTCCGGTAAAAAGTCCACCAAAATCTGGTAACTGAAAGTGGCGGCCGGTAATATTTCCACCAAAAAACTGGTAAACTACGCTGGTTTCTGATGAAAATGAGTGTAAATTAATCCGTTTCCACCGAATGTCACAGGAAGTTTTTGCCGGATTTTTCGATAGGGAGTACTGTCAAGAAAAGCTTTCTTCGTTTGCTTTAATGCAAAAAAAAAAGTATTTTACATCACAAAGGTCCACACAACTTTGTGGTGGCGCCACTGTAAGCCGCTAAGCATGGGACCACCCCTCGTGGGATTTTCTCGACACGCGCTCAATGCAAAAAGAGATTTTCTTGACACGACAACGCCGGCTTTCCCGCTGGATGAGAGCCTTACGCTATTGCGTAAAAGGCAGAAGCTCAGATAGCTTTGCATGGGCCCTTTAACAGAGCTGACCACTAACCTTTGGGGGGTAAATACAGTTGATTCCTTTCTTAGTAAAGCTAAAACAAAAAATAAAGTGATCTCTGAGGCCAGCAGTGTTGAAAAAAAGTTTGACATTTTTGTTTATGGCGACTGCAATCCAAACGTGACCTCAGTTAAGTCTAAATGTCTGGAGATTTGGTATGGTCATATGACGAGTAGTCAAAAGAGTACAGTGAAAAGTGGGGAGGGGATTATTTACGGCTCACGTACGGAATTGGTGTTTATCGCCCTAATCGCATTTGCTCCTCTGAGGGGGCGAAATTCGGCTGTTGGTCTTGCGCACTGTGAAGAAAAGAGGTTCGGCCTCGTTCCTGTTATCGAAGAACGGCCGTGTAGGGGTAAAATGCCCCTCTGTGTGCCTGCGGCAACATCATGACTTATAAATCCAGTGCTTCGTCGTCGTCGTCGTGGTGATGACAATACCCTTTTCTCATCGTCTCGCACAAACCATCACTAAAAATGGATGATAAATCTACAATCTTGAGCCAGCCGGATAAAGTTGGATGAAAAAAGTCTCCACGATACCATCATTGGTACCTTTCCCGAGCACCGTGGGAAAGAAACGCAAATTGATAGCTTTAAGGGAAATTCTACTGTTGTATTTTCACGTCACACAGAAGCTACTCCGGACAAGACAAAACCATATAGCGATTTGACTTTCTGATGTAGCCCGGCTTAGTAAAGGACAGATAAATTGCTGTAAGAGTCGGGGCATCTGCGGCTGGTGTTTGCAACAGCATATGCTGCCGTTCTGAAAAATTTTGCTTCTGAAGCCATTCTAACCAGTGGAAGAAACTGGTTTTGGGGTGATTGAACCCCTTTGAGGTGCATTTTTTGGGGGCATTTGCCGCTGCATTCCTAACCTGTCTCCTAATATAGTGTTCGATTTTCGAATTTTTAGCAGGAACCACTCTGTAGATGAGAAGAGACTAAAGGTATTGGCAGGAATGAATCAATGCTGGTTAACACTTGCATTGCATTTGATTGAGTACATATGAAACCGCTTACACCCTTGTATGACAAAATGGCGGCGTCTGCGATATTACGCAAGGGGCAGCGTTGGCAATACAATTTAAAAATGCAGGGTGTGCATTAAACCAGGAGTCAGGATCCTGCGTTTTGAAACAGTTAGTGCGTTATTTGCGCCATTGGCATAATCCCACAAATTCTGCCATCTTGTCGGAAATAAAAGCAGTTGCTGCCGCATTCGGTCGACGTCAACCCAAGTGTCTGACCCAGCTCTCATAAAATACGAAGTTTGAGGCATTTGTGTACCCATGACATTTCTTAATATTGTCACGAATGACAATTAATGAGGCGATAAAAACTGAACCTAACTAATCGTTTCATGGGGCGAACTTGTTACCAAAACAAAATAAGAAAATGCTAGCGTAGCAGGCGTCGATAGCGGCGAAACAGCAGTATCGAAAGCTGGGGCGGGACTGACTGCGGCTCGCCACGCGGAGCCCCTTATGTAGACGAGTTAGCTTCTGGAACAATCGGCGAAGAAGGTTCGTTGACTAGAACATTCTACTGTGTACAGTGGAATCGGCTGTCCGAAGAGCAGGTGTGCTGTTTGAATGAAGGTGTGTTTTTTTTCATCCTTGTAAAGCCCCCGCTGTAACGCCTTTGGGCACTGCGGGTAATTATTGAATGATGAATAAAGAGAACAAACGAAAACAGCAGAGTTCTCGAATGCACCAGAACATTAAACTGAAGAATAAATAGAAGACACGTAACTCCCAGAAATCAAACCCTGGGCCTCCGCATGAAATTCGAGCGCGGTAACCACTCGGCCACGTACGCGCTCGCTCGCCGACAGGCGTGGCATTATGTGGAAACCGTGTTCGATGGCAAAAAAAAGTCAATCACAGGATCTGTAAAAAACAAAACAAAACACATAATCTTTTTTTACAATTCTTTTCGTAAAGCTTTGCAAGCCATCAAAAATATCTTGTATTTAAACCTTGCAAGCACAAATCACTGTGCACATGGAACCACAACCCTCGAATGCTTTCAGGCACCGAGTATGAAGCAGAATGAAATATATTAAGCATGCTAATGCTGCACAAAGCAAAAAGCTGTGATTTTGGAAATTATAAAAATGTGACTATAAAGCAATATCACTGACCTTCTGTAACTCTGATAATCCACTAATGTGACTCAACTTTATATATATCACAATTTAATCGTGGAGACGGCAGTGAGCGTTGTAGTCATTCTGACCCGTGTCTGCTCGTAATGATCATTGTCCCGAGGGGCTACAGGAAGACGTTTTCTTTTTCTTCCGCAGCCACCACAGATACTCCCCTCGGTGGAAACGAAGTTATATGCAAGACACATACATTGCAACTAAATGTTTTGACACTGGACACTGCCATAAGGAATATGTACAATTATTTACATCGCTAGGAAAATTGTTAAGTGTTAATCCCAATGCACATGCAAGTTGCGTTTCACCGAATGCGATGGTTGGAACCAACTTGCTGGTTTGTTTGTGTTAAAGTAGTGTTTGTAGCTGTATTCTTCTGTATAAGCAGGTTTCAATCTATCAGTTGAGATGGTTTCATGACGGTCGCCCATGTCAATAGTGAAGAACTTCGACTTTCGGTTGAGGACCTTGAACGGACCTTGGTATGGCTGTTCAAGTGGCTTCTTTGTTCTATCGATGCGAACAAAAACATGAGTGCAGGTGTCAAGGTCGGGGCTGATGAAGGAAGGGCGGTTCTTAATCTCTCGTGGTGCACATGGGCGAAGTTGTCTGAAATATTGTCTGAGACGGTGAACATAGTTTGTAAAATCCTGGGCACACGTGGGCACATCAAGTGACGTGTTGTGAAGAAATTCGCCAGGTAGACGTAGCGTAGTGCCGTAGACAAGCTCAGCAGTAGAGACCCCAATGTCCAGTTTGAGCGTGGAACGAATTCCTAGTAGAACAGTGGGTAGCGCTTCAGTCCAGGGGATGAAGCTGTGAGCACGCGGTGATGATTTTAGTTTTCGATGAAATCGTTCAACCATTCCATTTGCGGCGGGATGGTACGCCGTTAAGCGAAGGCGCTTGATGTCAAGGAGCCGCATCAGTTCAGCAAAAAGCTGCGACTCGAACTGTCGTCCGCGGTCCGTAGTGACTATTGATGGTACTCCAAAACGGGCAATCCACCCTGTGACGAAAGCTTGGGCAACTGTTGCAGCTGTCGTGTCGGGAATGGGGACTGCCTCGGGCCACCGTGTAAAACGATCCACACATGTTAAGAGGTATTTGAAGACGTTGGAATGAGGTAATGGACCGACCAAATCTAGATGAACATGCTCAAAACGTCCCGTAACTGGTGGAAATTTCGCGAATGGCGTTATGGTATGACGATGAACCTTTGATTTTTGACAAGTTGTACATGATCTTGACCACGTTCGGATATCTGTATTCATCTTTGGCCAGACAAAACGGGTGCTGATAAGTTTCTGCGTAGCTCGTATTCCGGGATGGGACAGTCCATGTAGGGCATCGAAGATTTTCTTCCGGAATGCGGGTGGAATATAGGGTCGTGCTGTTCCCGTTGAAAAACACAGGAGCGAAATATCTGTGTACTGTATGTTTGTTTTCTTTAGGTGCAGGGATGTACCTTGGTACTTAGTGTTGTGGAGTTGGTGTTTTGCAATAGCCGGAAAATCAATCTGTTCGACGCCCGGTAGGTTCAAAGCAGCAATATCCACTCGTGATAACGCATCAGCAACCACGTTGTGCTTCCCTTTGATGTGCCGGATGTCGGTCGTGAATTCACTGATGAATGCCAACTGTCTTTGTTCTCTAGGTGTATAAGCATTGCCGTTCGATGTTATGGCAAATGTCAGTGGCTTGTAATCCGTGAGGATAAAAAGTTGCGACCTTCAACGAAATAACGGAAATGTTTGACGCTGAGGTAAGTGGCTAGAAGTTCACGCTCAAATGCGCTGTAGCGGGTTTCTGTCGCAGTTAATTTTTTTCAGAAGAAAGCGAGAGGTTTTCATTGTCCACTCATGTATTGTTGTAGTACTGCTCCGACGGCTGTACCAGAAGCATCTGCCATAATATTGGTCGGTGCTTCAGGCTTAGGGTACAATAGCAAGGTGGCGTTGGCAATCTCAGTCTTAATGGTGCTGAATGCGGCTGAGGCTGAATCAGACCACGTGAATGGAGGTTTGGAATCTCTTGGGCCGACCAATAGATCATTCAGCGGTTGGACGATTTCAGTGCAACCGGGAATAAAGCGGCGGTAAAAATTCACCAGTCGCAGAAACTCTCTCAGCTGCCGTATGCTGGACGATGTTGGATAGTCGCGAATAGCTTTCACTTTGTTGTCGAGTGGTCGAAGCCCCTGATTGTCAACATGGTGGCCTAAAAACTATAGAGTTGGCACCCCGAATTCACATTTTGCGATAATAATAACGACGCCATGTTCATCTAAACGTTTGAATAGTTGATATAGGTGTCGTTCGTGTTCTTCCTTGGATGCGGTGGCCACTAGAATATCATCAAGATAAGCGAAGCAGAAGTCGAGCCCTTTGAGAACTTGGTCAATGAACCGTTGGAAGGTCTGGGCAGCATTACGTAACTCAAACGGCATCCGAACGAATTCCAAGAGGCCAAATGGAGTTACAATTGCTTTTTTTAGAATATCGTCAGGTGCGACGGGTACTTGATGGTATGCTCTGACAAGATCTATTTTTGAAAATACCGACATACCATAAAGATTTGAAGAGAAGTCTTGGAGATGAGGAATCGGGTACCGGTCAGGGATTGTGTTGTTGTTGAGGGCACGGTAATCTCCGCATGGTCTCCAGTCACCATTTTTGTTTGGTACTAGGTGTAACGGAGATGCCCAGTTGCTAGAGGAAGGTCGTATCAGTCCCGAGTTCATTATGTACTAATATTCTTGACGTGCCACTTGCAGTTTTTCGGGAGCTAGGCGACGGGCGTGGGCATGCACGGGAGGCCCGCTGGTTGTGATGAAGTGTTGCACATCGTGTTTGACTGGTCGCTCCGTGTTGCATGGTTTTGTCAGGCTGGGGAAGTTTCTAATGATGGTGTCGTAGTTTGTCTTTGTCCTCAGACGGAAGAGTGTAGGACTCAGCAGTGGTGGATTAGACACGACACCGCGCACGCCAATTTGAGTGGTGGCGTCTAACAGTTTGTGATGCATCATGTCCACCAGAAGACCGAAATGAGTTAGAAAATCAGCTCCAATGATGGGATATTGAGCATTTGCAATTATAAAGACCCATCGGAGCGTACGTCGTAGTCCGAAATCTACAGTTACTGATTTCTCACCGTAGGTGGTGATGGCAGTTCCATTGGCTGCTTGCAGAGCGTTAGTAGTAGTTTTGATTTTGCGGTCTTGTGAGGTGGCAGGAATAACACTGACTTCTGCTCCTCTATCCATTAGAAATCGGACATGTGTTTGGCGATCAGAAACGAAGAAGAGCGTGGGGCGGCCGGAGGACGAGCCAACTGAACTGGCCGCCGTCAGTGGTTGGTCCGGGTGTTTCCCTGAAAAGAGCAGGGGTTCTGGCACTGGCGTGCGTAGTTACCAAACTTGCAATGGTACCAGCATATTTGACTGTTCGGAGACGATTCTCGTGGGCTGCCGCGAGAGAAATTTCTACGAGGCGATCGGCTGTCTCGTCGAGTCAAGAAATTATCTGTCTGATGCTGGTTTGTGCTGCGACGGCTCGGGGAGCGTGGCAGTCGCAGAGTTGTCTCAACCAAATGAGTGAGGTGGCGTACTTCCTCTCGAAGTTACTGAACTTCTGACGTTTGAGCGCTGACTGGAACCAGTGCGGCAGTGGCCACAGAAGGCACAGCAATATCCAATATTTTGTCCGCGAGCTCGGCTAAGCAGTCCAAAGAAATGTCGCTGGACGTCGCCAAAATCATGCGCGCATTACTAGGGATTCGTTGCAGAAAGAGTTCTCGCAGTATGGTGTCGTCGAAGGAAGCTGCCGGATCTCCGAGAAGTTGCTGCATTGATCTTAGCAATTGAGATGGCTTGCGGTCCCCTAACTCTCCAGTTGTAAGAGGTTGTTGAAAACGTCGTTGCTCTGATGCCGTCGTGCGCTTTATGAGCTCTTCTTTGATCTTGTCGTATGGGTGAGTGGCGGGGGGGGGGGGGGGGAGGGGTTCATAATAATATCCCGTACTTCTCCAGCTTCACTTGGTTGGAGGGCGCTGATTACGTAATGAAATTTTGTCTCTTCTCGTGATATGTTGCGCGTTGCGAAAAGAGACTCAATGTGCGCAAACCAGAGACCTGGATCTGCTGGCCAAAAGGTCGGGAGCTTGACCGTCACGCCAGTAATGGCTGAGGGGGGCTCACCGGCAGCTTGCATGGCCTGTGTTCTTTGTCCGGGTCACCACTTGATGTGACTCAATTTTATATATATCACAATTTAATCGTGGAGACGGCAGTGAGCGTTGTAGTCATTCTGACCCGTGTCTACTCGTGATGATCATTGTCCCGAGGGGCTTGAGGAAGACGTTTTCTTCTTCCGCAGCCACCACACCACCATCCTGCCTTAGGTCAGACAAAAAAAAGCATTAAACAAGTGACATAAAAAATTCATATACCTGCATTAAATGGCGTTAAAAAAGAAAATAATTTTTGGCATTTCTTTTAGTTTTGAAAGCAATGTGTTGCACGTCGCACGTCACTCCACGTTTGAGTGTTTCAGGTCAATTAAGTACTCTAGTGCAATGAATCTGCGCCTGAACTGGTGATGGTACTCGTAGTTAAAGATGAAGTAGAGGCAGAATGCAACCAGGACTGCCCCAGCAGGCGACGCGGCTTCAAGGTATCCCTCCACTGCCACATAGCTGGGCGCCTCAGGATTAATTAGGCTTGAGCTGACAGCCACCGGATAGATTGCACTGCCTGCCTGGAACCAAAAACTGTGGAAATTATGTGATATTAAGTTGAAACCTATCATTCCCAATTTGAAGAATCTGTGAAAAAATATTAAATTTTTCTAAGACCCATTTGGAGCATTTGAAGGGCCACTGATTCCAGCATTATAAAGCATCAACCATACTTACCAGACGTGACCAGTTTAACTGTTGACTAACCACCATTGACTAAAATTATCACATGGCGGGTGGTAATCGTAGATTAGTAAGCACTTTGTATTCACCAGTCATGTTTAAATTTGCCCCCGATTTACTTAGGTGATTAACACATCTTAGTCAAAGGGGTACAACTACTCTAGCAGGGTAGTATATAGAAGTGCTGATTGTTGGGCGAGTTGGTATTGTAAATGAAATAAACATGATTGTGCTTTAAGACAAGGACAGAGGAAGAACATACACCACAGAGCGCTACACCACAATAGCTACTCAGCACCACAGCCAATTTGTCAGAATAAATTTGACTATATGTTCTATTTAGGCATGAGAAGAACAGCACACAAGGACGAAAACGCAAAAAAAGACACACTCAAGCGCCTTGTGTGTCTTACTCTAATTTATTTTCTCGAAGTATACCCTCAATTTTCTCTCGGAAATGAACAAACAGCACACACACAGAATAAACATAAAGATCAAGAGCCCCATGTCAAGTGCACAAATGGAAACAAGAAAATCAGTATAAAATATCGGACTACGCTTACCTGCAGTTAAAGGGGCAGTCAAGTGGTTTTTGAGTTCGTGTTTTGATAATGACAGCTGAATTTAGACGCCTTAAGTATCCCTAAAAACCAAAAAGTATAGTCATACGGTGATTATTTCTTTAATAAAAATGTAATTGAAGGCCGCCAAACCTCGGATCCATCCGAAAACGAAACCACTCTCATTGGTCGTCGCACGCTTATCAAAAGGATCTCGGGCCAATGGCGTTGGACGACGTTCCGTCGCGCAGTGATCCCGAGGTAGCAGCATCGGCCGAACCTCTTTGTCATTCGAGCTTCGATCATGGCGGAGTTCTCTACGCTCGAGTACCTGACGCCGTTAGAGGTTGAGGTTCTTCGGCGGACAGCCGACCTGGGGATGATTTCCTATGACGCCACTCCGACGTGCGATGTGGACGATAGCAGCGCTTCGGAGTCTTGTTCGGGTTCCGAGGACGACGAAACGCAGACCTTTTCGGGCGTTCTTCTATTTGCGGTTGGGGCAAGTCGTAACCAAACCAACGTTTGACATCGCAGCGTTACCTCTGGTACGTGATGTCAAACGATGTCGCCACGTTGACTTTCGCCTCGGGAGAACGGGGGGAAGGCTGGTTCAGACATGTGCAACGAGCGCGTACCTACGACTGCGTCCGTTGCAACCGGAATGACCGCACTGCGCCGCGCGTACACACACCTGCAACCACTACAACAAGCGCAGCGGGTCGTCAGCACGGCGACCGCTTCAGTACGCCGCCGTCAGCTGTGTCAGCGGCCCCTCTAAAAAAGGGGACGCACTGCTACTCAATGCCGTAACAGAATACAGACAGACAGTTTTCTAGTCTAAAGCTTTATTATTTTTTCTTGATAGGCTTGCGGGGTACAGCGAATGAATAAAATAAAAAGATGCAGCGCCGTCTTGGACGATCACGACTCTAATACACGACATTGCAATAGTACAAATATCGCCACACGCCTTTTCTACGATTATAAAAGACAATGTAATCTTAGCAGCGATATAGCAACGTAGAAATATGATTTCGTGATCAGATAGACGTTGCGAGCGTTCAGGATTGCTAACACTAATCACTTTTCTCCGGTGATGAAAACGCGTGAAAATTCGTATCCTTTATACGGTATGCGCCAGTGATACCTTGAACTTGAGCACACGCATGAAATGCGCCAAATCAGAAATCCGGGCGATGTTCGAGGACACAAATGCTTAGAAAGCACCACTGCAGTCGAAGTAAACAAACACGACGGCACGGGCGTTTCTGCTATCTTGAGAGTGCCGCCACGACATCGCCGCACGAGTAGGTGGATGTTCCCTTCTAGTATGTGCTGGGTTATCATAGCGAAACACGACGAAAATTCACAGTCAAGGATAGCGCTTTTACGCGGAACGATGAGCTTTCACCAGGCCGTCCATTCCGACGATCACCACCGACGCCACGTTTGCGGATAGAAGGAGCCGGCCGGCCCGCGACCGGCACGATCGGCCTGCAACGCGCGGAGATACGTGCGCTTCCGCGCATCCCTGGGGAACGGGAAATTCACCCCCCGCGGAGGAAGGCAAATAGAAAACGTAGTCCCTTGTTTGTGAAACGATAATTGCGCTATCGCGTAATCTAAACTAGAAATATTTTACGTCTTGTGAAATTATCATGCACAACATATTTAAATGAACTGAAAATTGTTTTTTTAGAGAAACTTTAAAAAGACCGCCAAATTTTTCAAACATACGATAATTTCATTGGTCCTCGCAAGTACAGAAAAGAGTCCGCACGTATTTTATTCCTGCGTGGTTAATAGGCGTTTCTGCCTTCTAAAACTGAAGATACTCATTCACTGACACTTCCTTAACACCATCGCACCAAAAAGTAGCTTCTCCAAAAACCGCTTGAGTGTCCCTTTAAGTTGAAACCTATCATTCCCAATTTGAAGAATCTGTGAAAAAATATTAAATTTTTCTAAGACCCATTTGGAGCATTTGAAGGGCCACTGATTCCAGCATTATAAAGCATCAACCATACTTACCAGACGTGACCAGTTTAACTGTTGACTAACCACCATTGACTAAAATTATCACATGGCGGGTGGTAATCGTAGATTAGTAAGCACTTTGTACTCACCAGTCATGTTTAAATTTGCCCCCGATTTACTTAGGTGATTAACACATCTTAGTCAAAGGGGTACAACTACTCTAGCAGGGTAGTATATACAAGTGCTGATTGTTGGGCGAGTTGGTATTGTAAATGAAATAAACATGATTGTGCTTTAAGACAAGGACAGAGGAAGAACATACACCACAGAGCGCTACACCACAATAGCTACTCAGCACCACAGCCAATTTGTCAGAACAAATTTGACTATATGTTCTATTTAGGCATGAGAAGAACAGCACACAAGGACGAAAACGCAAAAAAAAGACACACTCAAGCGCCTTGTGTGTCTTACTCTAATTTATTTTCTCGAAGTATACCCTCAATTTTCTCTCGGAAATGAACAAACAGCACACACACAGAATAAACATAAAGATCAAGAGCCCCATGTCAAGTGCACAAATGGGAACAAGAAAATCAGTATAAAATATCGGACTACGCTTACCTGCAGTAAACAGTGTTAAGAACTGTCACGAGATGAGCCCAAGGTAGCAGGCATCAAGTATCCTCGACGAAATCACCCTACAACGTTGCCGCAGGACAAAAGAAATATATTCAATCAACTTAAAATAATGAAAACTGAAGCCATATCTAACTCGCCTACTGAATGATCAGACCTTTAGAAATGCCTGATCACACGCAACGAAAATGCCAAGACAATATAATTGCTGGTCTCTCTGCCGGTAACAACTTCATGACCTTATTCCGTAATATACTACTATTAATGCTGGTGAAGCGCACGAATAATTAGTTCAGACATTTATATTCGGTATTTTAAGGTAACGTGACATTTCACCAAACTATTCATTAAATCTCGTTAAATTAAAAAAAAAACGTCTATATTAAAATCAGTGTTTAACACTGACTTGTATAAATATCAACGACGTTGAAAATTAATCGCGCCGGTTGGTCGGTGCCGCCAACGAATGCCTGATCGACTAATGCTCTGTGAAAAAAGAAGACGACCACCACCTTATGAAATTCTCAAATATTTGATCAGATCATCAATTTAACATCCGACGCGACACACCAACGGCCCTAAGAAGAGAAAACCTCCTACCCCCGCACGCCTTAAACGTAGGCGAACCCCGATAAAAAAGGCGTCTTGTCGCCCGGCTCCAGGCTCGCCGGGCCGCCGCTCTCCCCCTTCCTCCACCCGCACACACATACACCGGCAAAAGCTGCTGGTTACGCCACTGGTTAGCGAATGTCAACCTTCTAAATATGCGCTAGTGCAAGCGACAATCATTCCTGTTCTTGCTCTTTATGAACTTCGATGGTCTAAACCGTGTCTGCGTTCGCGCCACACATTAATTTTACCGAGCGCTCGACGCCTTCAAACGTGCAAACATATGTCCGCCAACACTTTGTCTAAGGAAGACGGGGGTCGCCTTCCCGGTGCGGTCATAACCGACGCCAACTGCCGTCCAAGCAAAACATTCCCTTACCTGCATATGGTGCCCACGACTTGGATCTTCGACTGAAGTCAATGGAGCACTTTCGCTGGCTTCGTAAAAAGTGACTGAGCCGAACAGAAAAGAAAGAACGTTTCTGCGCTTGGACGCCTCCGTCGAACGTTCGAGAAGAAAGACCGTTATGACCGGAGGGGAGCGTCGGCGGGGAACGCGGCGCGCTCGGTGCCGGGCGGGCGCTCGCCCACACATGCGCGAAGAATGACGTGTCATACGAATAGAACAAGTAGCGAGCTCGTTTGCGCCATTCCACAGACAATCGCAGCGCCGAGGCTTTGGCAGCGCCGAAACAGGTGCACCCTCTGGGAGGTAATACTTAGCTCATTGCTGCTCCTTCGCGGCAATCTTCACCCTGTAGCAACGCATTGCTAGTGTCTGCTGCACCTGAGGAGGTAACAAGCGGAGCGCTTCCCCCCTGGCCGGGAGGAGAGTGCTAAAGGCGGTCTGTTACCTCCTTTTGGTCCCCTTTTTTCTGAGAGTGTAGCAGCCATTACTGACTTCTTTTCAGCTGCAGTCGTAACCGTATGAGAACGGGACTTAGGGTGACAGAGTGCAAGTTGATAAACTGTTTAATTTTATTTGCTCTGTTGTGTTACTTTTTTGGTAACGACTACACTTTGTGTACACTTAAGCTGAGACTACAGCCAAAGCTACAAGCGCGAGTTAGCCTGCGCTCCTGCCTTTGGGCGTGAATTTTGAGGGCGAGTTTTCGCTTTGTGGAAATACGCTCAAGCCAGGGACCTCGAGTTCTTGCGCTTGTGTCTTTGGCTGCAGTCTCAGCTTAAGTGTGAACGGAGTATTAAGCGTGGTTTTATTTAATCTGGCTCAGTATAAACGCTAAAAATCTCGCACGGAATGCGCATGTTTGTCGCTTCAGAAAGCGAGCGAAGCACGTGAGAATACGCACGAACGTTGAAACAGGCGCCGGTCGCAAGCGCTTTTCTTCGTAAGACGGTAGGACACTATCTTGTGTATTATTGAACCGTTCTGAATACATCGTCGCGTCTAAACTTGAGCTCTGTGGACCATAGTTTAACAGCGATATTCGCGCAGAAAAAAGCTATGCGCCGAGAAACTTAGACAGAGGAGATGAGAACGCGCTGGGACGTCGAAACGCCGAGATCTGATTGGGATGATTAGTGGGTAGACATAAAGCAAACTGCATTTGTCTCCACTGCACTCGTTGAACGCGTTTGAATGGGAAATCCAAAGGCGGAACGCCAGCGTTTCGCGTTCTAAAACGTTCGAGGAGTTCAGTGGGGAAAAAAGCAGCTATCCCCCGAGAAGTTCAGAAACAGGAGGAGACAAGCGCTCATAGATTAAAAACCCAGAGCTCTGATTGGAATGATTAGTGGGTATACATAAGGCTAACTGCCCTTGTTTCCACTGCACCTGTCGAACACTTTCGAATGCGAGAACAAAGCACCAGACGTCGTTGTTCTTTGTTATCAAGCATTGTACGAGTGCAGCAGAGGCAAATGTTATATTTGTCTCCGCTGCACTCGTTGAACGCATTTGAGTGAAAACGCTAAACCCCGGGCGCCAGTTTTTCGCGTTCTAGCGCTTTTGACGAGTGCAGTGGATACAAGTGCGGCAGGCTTTAGGTTTACCGATTTAATCTTACACGCCAGAGGTCGGCGTTCTGACGTCCCCGAGCACTCTCATCTACTCCTCTCCCTGACTTTCTCCTCGCATAGCTTTAGGGCTTCTCACTAATCATTCCAGTACGAGTTTGGCACTCTGAAGTCCTCGCGCACTCTGGTCTCCTCCTCTTCCCGATTTTCTTGGCGGATGACAAAGTGCAGCCTCCTATTTGTCGGCACCAATCCCAACGCAGCGTGCAAGCAGCAAACGCCACGAGACCGGTTTGTGTGATTGAGTCGTCAGTTTCGTGAGCGACTCCATATCTATCACCGAACTACGCGTTTACAAACGAAGACAACCGACTTTCATAACCAACTCGCAACACAAATCAGAAACTTTTTGGTTCGCCAAGTACATTCAACTTGTTTAAACCGGTCCCTAACGTCTATGTCAGTTGGAAAGTAGAGTCAGTTTTACATTAGACAGTTTGAGTATAGCGTTGCTGGCTCTTGCGTACGCAATACGCAAAGTATAGCGTACGCTAAAAATGACCTGCTCGGACCGAATTTAGTTGTGCGTTACGTTTTCGAGTGAACACCGCGCATGATCTTGGTTAGATTTGCTAGAGCTGCAGAATTCCGCTTGCTTATAGCCCAAACATGCTCCTGGAAAGAAATCATGGCCAAGAATCCGAGACATTCGGTTTAATTCCATTCCGCGACGACATGTGGCGCCTAAGCCCCGGGCGAAATCACTTTTCCAATTTCCAATGTGCCCTCTGTTTCCGCCCGCACCGCCAATCTTATCTTCGAATCCGGAGAGGAGACATCGTAATGCAGTAAGGGCATATCACTGATAACACGCTCAAGACAGCTCCGAATCTCGGAACCTCTCAAGGTCACAGCTGGGCGCGCCTAGCGCAGACGTGCAATGTGTAATTGCTTCTCCCGCAGCCAATGTGCATTTTAAAGTGATGAGCTATACGCTCAAGACTATTGCCCCATCGCTAAAAAGCCAAATTAAAACCGAGCAAAGTTAAAGCTATTAGCGGCGAGATGTTTTGGTGGCGCCCTCCTATGGTTCCCCCTTGTGACGTCATTACCTTGCGAACAACAAGTTCGATGGTGTTTGTAAATAGCATGGTGGAAGCCTGAAATTATTGCGCTCTCAAAGGGAAACTGCCAACACCGTCGAAATTAAAGTTCTTTCATTCCTCTTATTTCCGTCGATGGTATACCCTTTCCGACGTCATAGTCAGCTTTTGGGCCAATCGTAGAGGGCCGACCACAGCGACGCTTTCGGTCGCGCACGGGGCTAATACTTCGTCTCACCTTAGCATGGACTGGCCCCGGAGGCTGCTCCAGCGCGAGACGGTAGCCTTCATTGGCGTTCGCGCCACACGAGCCCTCGTGCAGCCGCCGAGGTGTCGTCGAAAGCAAATAGCTCGCTCTTTTAGCACGCGACCAACAATAGCCCATGCTAAGGTTAGACGAAGTATTGAAGCGCGAGCCGAATCCGCTGCGTTTTCCTACCTCGCACCGGCGGTAGTGCATCGGACATAAGGCAAAACGATGCTAAAAGTGCCCTGTTTCAGGCTGGGTTTTCTCTTATCACTGGAGCCTGTTAGAGAGGGACTTCTGGCTTAGGGCGCCTTGGCTCAGCCTAAACTTTGTCTCACCTCAGCATGGACTATTGTTAGCCATGCATGCTAAAGGCGCGAGACGTTTCCTTTGAATCACTCCTCGGTGGCTGCGCGAGCGCTCGGGCAGAGAGTACTCCAGTCGAGTTTGTCAAGGCTAGCCGCTCGCGCTTGCACAACCTTTTCAGTAGTACTTCGCAGTCTCACGCTAACATGGACTAACTACGGAGGCTGCGCTAGCGTGAGATGGCAGCCCTGAATGCGTAGATTTGCATCCTCGCAGCACGAGTGCTCGCGCAGCTGCCGAGGCGTCACCCAAAGCGATTACCCCGGGCTTTTATTGTGCGTGGTTGCTAAAGAGATACAATTATAGCTTTGGCCGTGATACGGTGGAATATGCACGTCAGCTATTTATTTGTCTGTTTGTAAACAAGCTCACTATGGTGGGTGACAGCTCAAGAGTGCAGTGGAAGCTCCGCCTTCAGCGCGCGCTCCTTGCTTTCCGCCGCGCTTTGGCTGCGCGTGCACACTTGTGCTAATCAAGGCCACAAAGCTCGTGCTGGAAGCGGAGCTTCCACTGCACTCTTGAGCTGTCACAGACTATAGAGTCCACTATTGGCGAACCCCTGCACGCTTCCGGATTCGAACTTCTTTCCGTTTCGTTCCACGTAATTTTGCTTCCTATACAGCTCGCAAGTACAAGGGTCGTTTGATAAGTTTGGTAAATTTATACGATGAACAATTCAATGGCTGACGCCATGGCTGGCAAGTGTCATTCTTCAAACTAACCCACGCTAGCTTCCAGACGGGAGCGAAGCGCTGTTCATGTTTGACAGGCGGCTGAAGCAAACACTGTAGCGCTTGCCACAACACTGGAAAAAAAAAAACCAGCCCTGTGCAATGATCAAGCACGTTTGTTTTAAAAATGTTAACGTCCACACATCAAAACCGAGTTGCATTAAGTTCATGGGGACCCTTATTCAACGTTGAAGGCTGTTTAGCTCTGGGTTCATTGGATTAAACGTGGCAGAACGTTCCCTGAAGTTGAAGCGCGCTCCGGACGCCGAGTTGAGGTCACCACGGCGGATATTGTTGAATAAATTTATACTATATTAATTGGAGGACAGTCGAGTGAATGTGCACAAGACTGCTGAGACTATACTCATCTCAAAATAACGTGTGCACAAAACCCTCTATAAAAAGCTATGTGCGCGATGGGTACCAGCACCACCTCCTAGATAACAAGGCCGTAATGCTGATAATTTTTCGCCACAGAAGAAGGCCGATCGCGGGCCGTGATTGGACGCGAGGGCTGCGTCAGCGTCTCGTGTCTAATCTGAGAGACGGACACAGCGCTCGTATCCAATCACCGCCCGCGATCGGCCTTCTTCTGTGACGAAAAATTATCAGCACTACGGCCTTGTGATCTAGGAGGTGTTGGTACCAGACAGTTCATTCACCAAGACAACGCGCTCTCCCACGAATTGACCGTGACAATGGAAAAATTGGAAAAATTGGGCTTCGAGTTGAGTCTTCATCCACCCCATTCTTCTGATATGGCGTCGTGTGTTTTATCAGTGTTCCCGAACTTGAAAAATCTGACTTTGTCGGAAAAAGTTCTCATCAAATGAGAATGTCATTACTCCTGTCAGTTCATATTTTCTAGCCTTTAAAGGGAAGCTACGGAGCTTCTTGGAAAAAATGAGTTAGAAGTGAATTCTAGTGTATTTTTAACCCATGAACCCGAATACCCAAACCATTTGCTGCGTAAGTATTGTTAAATGCGAGAAAAACGCGAAAGACAGTCGCTGTCCGTGACGTCATCGACGGCTCTTTTGGCTGCCCAAGGCTAGGGAGGCGGGGCTTCAGTCCTATTTTGAAATTGCTCGTATGGCTCTCCGGCGGGTCGCATTGAAATACAATTTTGATATCTGTTAATCTAAAGGCCAAACGAACGCAATTCAAGCGTTTTTTCTCAAATGTAGAAGTGCCCCATCTTCCCTTTAAGAAAACCTCTTTTTCTGAGAGAAAGAAAATTTAGAAACTCGCTGGACCAGGTGGATAGTCCTCAATGGGGACTATGTTGAGAAACGACATCAATTTTTTCTTCTAACAAAGCGTTTAGCCAGCTTTTTTTACCGAACTCATCAAACGACCCTTGTATGCACGTTCATATAAAGGTATAACTCGGAACACAAAGCACGCTTTGCATTAGAGATGGACAAATAAGCGCTTTACCAGAAGTCTACTGGGGCACGAACCACCCTGGCGCCCTTGTAATATCAACTCACGCCGAGCGCGATGTGGTACAGATAGAGACGGTACCTACGAATGGTTGGACCACACCGAGAAGGTCAGCAGGAGAAGCTCCGACTCCACCTCGCGCTTTTCATTCTTCGTAAGTTGAAGCGTTACCAAACTTAGAGAGCTCGAGCCGGAGTTGGAGCTTCCCCTGCTGACCATATATTGTAACAAACTGTATAATATGCAAGTTTTTGCAAGTCGTGTTTCCAGGTTCAGCAAAAACTCTGCAAGCAGCCTTGAAATTGTGGTAACCCATATGATTTTAAGCCCGTGTCGAAATTTGACTAAGTTGTCTGATAGTCAGAGAAACATCTGTAAGCTCTGCAGTTGGTAATATTGTGCAAGGGAGAAAAAGAGAGATACTATATGGTGCAAATAAATAAATAATTATATGCTAGTTCGCCCATATATTTTATACCTTCAGCGAAGGCGAGGGACCCGCAACATTTCCTGTTTGAGTCCTGGTTTTCTGAGAGTCCCTAACCGAGTGCGCTAGCGCCTGGTAGCTCGGGGCATGTGGAGAGCAGAAAGATCAGGCTACAAAAACCCGGAAATCCTGGGTTCGTCCCCACCAATCAGGATGAGCATCGTACCGTCACGTGTTTGAGTTGCACAGGCTGAATTTCTCAGGTACAGCGTGAACCAGTATCACCACCTCTCAAACGGCACACACATAAAATTTTTATACCCTTATTTGTGTAAATGGCCTGTCCTATAGGGAGCACCCTTATTCGTGTGAAAAAACACCCTAGAAAAAGGGTGTAATGTCTCACACCCTCAAATAAGGGTGTTTGGACAAGTACGCGAGTAGAGAAAGCGGCCGATTAAATGCGCGGTTGCGAGCGTCAGTGACAGCATACGACGCATTAGCGAGTGGGCTTCATGTTCTTATCATACAAAAACGGACTAATAAAAAAAAAAAAACTTCCGTCAGGTGGAGTTGAACTGACAACCCCTCTATAACGGCTCAAGCGTTCAACCCACTACACCACCCTCAAGATGCAGATTTCGTGTTTTACTCCTGCTACTTAAGTCTTCCTAGCACATTTAGACTTCGAGTGTTTTTTTTTATTTTCGTTAATTTCAAATTTTCACGAGCATCCCTAGGACTACTTGTACGCCCCTTTTGAAGTATACGCGATCGCGGCTCGATCACGTGCACTTTCCAACCTCTACATCCGGCTTTCGCGCGTGGTGGCGCTTTTCTATTTGGCTGTATCGTCCTACACACGAATTGACATTTCCACGTTTGGTCGCATCAACGTACCGAAATTGAATCGGTCGGACCACCCCGTGCAGTTCATAAGGACTTTCAAACTATACCTGATTGTGACGATCAGTCGAGATGCCTTTATCGCCATTGTTTGTCGTGACAAAGTTCGATTAACTGATGCCTTGGGTTAATCCGACATTTCACCGACACACCCCTCTCACACCCTGTAGATATGGGTGTAAAGAGAAAGACGAACACTCTTTTAACACAATTTACGAACGATATGTACCTGTAGGGTGTGTGAACGGTGTAGGATGGGTGTGAATCGTCCGTACACGCTTGTTACACCCATCAATAATTGAAAATCGTGTAAAAATGGTGTAAGATGGGTGTGTTTTCTAACTCACACCATTCTTACACCCTGTTTACACAATTATGGGTGTTAAAATTTTTACTGTGCAGATCTAGCTCATGCGGAAACGCTCACGACGAATGTAGTTGCCTGGTTTAATCTTTTGGAAAGCTGCGAGGCCACATATTTGCTAAACAGGGCTCTTTTGAAGTATGTGTTTAAAAGAAACGCAATCGGCGACAGCGGGCGATGTTCTATGATTAAACATTTCTACAGGGTCTCCTGTTTTCCATCCACCTTGATATGGTGGGCTGTCTTGTGTGCACTTTAGATAGTATTTTGAAGTTTATATTTTACTTAATATTTTCCTTTTGGTTCAGCACTCTGCTTTCTCAAAGTGAAGCAAGCTCGAACGGACTCTTGTGTCTATCAAACGCCATAAACAACGTGCTTTTCCGAGAGATTCTAAAAGCACCACGATTCTATGAGAGAGAAACAAACAAATGTTTGTCGAGCGTTTAGCGAGCATGATTTCAGTTTGTTGTTGTGTGGCGATGTTGTGAACGCTGTAAATGAGAAATTTGCCAAGTGGAATATGACCGCTAGCCTGGGGTTTTTAACGTGCACCACGCAGTGGTAATAGACGGACGCGCCCCGGTACAATGTCCATCTACATCGAAACGGACAGGGGTGGGGATTGAAACCTTGAATTCATAGGCTCTGCGATGCGACCATTCGATCCTTTATTTATGAAAACAAAGCAGGCAAGATGTTGGGCAGACTTGGTAGAACCAGGAAGACCAGAAAAGGAGGACAACACGGTGACACGGCGGTCCCAGACAGGGTGGTTCCCGAGAACAGCACCTGCGCGCCTTCAGATCATTTTATGCTTATGTCCACTTGAATCCTAAATACTTTAACATAAAATGTACTGGACCCGAGCTTTTCTTGCAAACATTCGGTAAGGAAGGTGTATACGTCATGCAGGAGTCCGAAAAAATAAAGAGTACTGGAGAAAGCGTAGACGCTCGGTCACTCGGTTTGGATACTGCGTGCCTCCGATTGTGCTTCCGACATAAAAAATACTCAGCTATTTTTGCTTATTGCACTTAGCTAAAATTGCATGCGGGATTGCGAGATTGAAATCTCGCCTTGTAGCAGCGGGCAGGGGGCACGATCGCGCTCATATCATAAGTGAAAGTGTAGGAGGCCAGGACAAGGATTACGCTCACATGCTTCGGAGAAAACCAACAGACGCAATATGCTGGTGTGAAACAACTGTGCTACCGCAAGAGACGCGACGTATGCCTTCCCCTTACGCTCAGGCGTTACTTTCGGCTGGGTTTTGTTCCCTTTGCTCGAAGACGCTGTTTCCAACAAGCTAACGAAAGGTGCCCCAAATCATGCAGTCTGTATTAACACTATCTTTGCAACGGTAGTGCGTGAAACAGCATAATGATAAGAAGTGCGACTCCACCTCAAGGACTCACAAAAGTCACGTGTCTGGGAGATTTGAAAGAAGCATTTGCTTTATTCAACACACAGATGCAAGAAGGGGTTCAGAGGCTTCACAAATTCATCACGGAAACCGGCGCATGCTCTTCCTGCTCCCCCGCCGAGCCCTAGTAATTGTTGCATGCTGTCTCTGTCCTTAACCCAGTTTATTAACACAAAATATGTTTGTACGCCAGTTTCTATGAAAAACCGTCAGGTTAAGCTTTTATGTTTTATTGCTACATTTGTTACAATGTTATATAAAAAAAAGAAAACAGCAGAAGCGATCGGGTGGGCTTGAACTTGGGAACTAATGATCCGTAGCCCGATGCTATATACAGACCGAGCTATGGGGCGAACACGTTTCAAAGCATCAAAGTTCATTTTTGTGGGACCCGATGCCTACAGCGCGCACTCACGGGGCAAATACGAAGAAGGAGCAAGGAACAAAATATAATACCCGAGACCGAAGGAGTTGTATTGTACACTAGCTGTCTCACCAAAAACCGTGAAGTTTAGCGGGAAGCGGCACTAAGCGCTTCCCGCTAAAAAGCCATCCGTTCAATGGAAGCCTTGTGCCGATATTAGAGAGTTTTAGCAGATTGTTTTTATCCCCGATAACGATGCCTCCTCTCCGCTCTGGCGGCCTTGGGCATGCATCGTACCGTTATCAGGGCTAAAAAGCGAACTGCTAAAGCTCTCCATTAACTCTGTAGCACAACTGCTGCCCACCCCAGTTGCAAAATACTTATTATTCGCTCTAAGGTTGCTCCATATCTACTAACTTCGAGGGGTCGTGCGTTCTGAACCTTGGATCGTACTATATTCCGTTCGCCCCTAAGCTGACACTGCGGTGGAAGCTGCGTTTTGCCAGACCAATCAGTGGCCTGCCTCTTATCGCCTGAACTCGCTCTCGGCACGTGGTATGTGGAGATCAGGGTGGTCACGTGGTGCAAGGCCGACAGTTGACTAGTCCAACAAGCACACAGCTTCCACCGCACTGCCAACTTAGGGGTGAACACAAATCGAACGCGACTCCACGGGTGGACGACGGTTGAGACATCCCTCCCGACCTAATCTATAAACCTCCCAACCTTTCTATATTTTCCATCGTTTTCTCCCGACCCCTTCCCTATAGACAGTGTGCGCACTGAGCGGGCAAGCAACTAAGTCAATTTTCTAAAAAAAAAAGGGGAAAATAAACATCTCTCTCTCTTTCTTACTCAGCTAACAGCTGCTGTGCCATCATACCTCGGTATATTAGATCTGCAACAAGGAACAAAAGGTCCGTAGAAGGAAAGATCCTATCGTCTACATCTTCATTGTTCCTCGAACCAGCTACTTCCCAAGCAGCACATAAACGAGAAGAAAACGTCGAAAGAACGTCGAAGACGTCTGTAACGTGACGTCGTAAAACGTCGAAGGTCCGGACGTTACCTTCCTTCGACGTCGATGAAACCTTTAAATGTCCGCGAGAAAATGTGCACAGAAGGTCGAGGGGACGTTCCAAATGACGTTTGTTGCACGTCACATGCACGTCTCAGTGGGCCGTTGCGTCCTCCCTCGACGTTTATGACACGTGTGTTTACGACATCCGGACTACCAACGACGTTCACAGAACGTCGAGAAACCTTTCCAAATTACGTTCCCTAGCCGTCGTGGAAAAACGTTGCGTCAACCCCCCCCCCCCCCCCTACAAAAAAAAAGTTTTTTATTTGTATTATTGCGAAGGCAAGTTGCTATCATGCAAGTACGAAGGAAGTAACTAAAACACGAACTGTTTATTTGAGCAATTTCAGACACGAGATACAATACGGAGCGCCTCCAAAAAAGTCCCTGGATGTGCCAGCCTCAGATATAAAAGAACAAACAAATTCACGTAAATAAATGAACAAGAGACGATGTCACGCGGCGCGGAATGTTCCGCCGCTTACCTCGTTCTGCTTCTGATTAATGCGCTGACGCGCGTGCTTTAGCCACCCCATTGCGCGTAGCTGGTACTCTCGCCGCGTGCACGGGAATGGTTTCAGAAGGGGGATCCCGTTCGCTGGGCGTTCTTGATTGGGATCGTCGGAGGCGTCTGAAGGGTCTTGATAGGAGACTGGACTTGACGCTCCATTATCTTCACTCCCACTTGTTTTCTGGGGGCGTCATTCATATCCTCACAAGCACCTTGATCCGAGCAGTAATAAGATTCAACGTGTGAAGTGTTATGGCCTTGAAAAAGGTCCTCGAGCCGTGACTGAACACGACGGCGTTTTTGGCGATCACCGACTTCTTCATAGGGGCGACTTGAACGACTCCTCCAATCGCAGCACTTAGACTGTATGCAGACTCGAAATAAAAAAAAATCACGGAGACATAGCAGCCTGCCTCGTAGACCCGTAGACGTGACGGCCGGTGCTAGTGACTGGCTTTCGGAAAAAGCTGGACCGATTCAGTGAAATATTTTGGGAACGACTGAGAAAATACGTCCACCCGGAACTTAGGCTTGTCAATTGTTCGTCGTCGCTATCTTCCTCCACTTTTCCCTCTCGCCCTCTTCTTGCCGAGTTTCCCGACGCATCGCATGGGGCTCTATGGAGATGCCACTGGCATCTACCTCTCTTTCGCGCCGTGCCGGCTGGTGTTTTTTTCTTTTTCCTTTTTTCTTTCTTTTTTTTCGGCGCGTAAGTGCGGACTGGGCTTGAACGATTTTTGGACCGTCATCTGGGTCATTCAGGGGTTGGCATCATGAATGTCAATTTCCACAAACCGTTGACAGTATCTACCGGATTTCGTCATTGCCGGGCATTTTATTATTATAATTTTTTTTTTGAGTCAACTCCGAAAATGCGCAAGTGTGCAGTGAAGTTGTGCTCTGATATAGTCTATGCTGGCATGCGATTTTCGTTTGGGTACGTCACCAGTGGCAACGAAAGCCAGATCTGTACCGACAGTCACTTGACAAGACTTTGCGCCCCGGTCTACCGAAAGCGCTAAGGCGCTGGAAGTTGGTTTTATGGATGAACTGTGATGTTGATGCGAATTTTTCGGTTGTGCGCAGGTGAGCATGGGTTACAAAATACGAAGAGAAATTGACGAACCTTAAAACAATCTCGGGTGGACGCGGAGCAGTATGGATGCTCCTAGGAAAGGATGCAGGCCTGAAATCACCTGGAGAGGGGATAGTGTAGCGGCGCCCCTGAGGCGCGTGCCAGGGCCCAGGACCCATGGAAGACGACAACGCGCGTGCAGAATGCAAGAATGGTACAATTCGATTCGTTCTAGACGCCATGGGCTTCGCAAATTAAACCCGTAACAATATTTTAAACAAACCAAAATTATAACAAGCCCATCTAAAAGGAATGATATTCCCAACATGCTTTCATACTATGTTTTTCCTTCCGTGTACATTGAGTTTTGTAAATAGCCTCATTAGCGTCATCGATGTGCAAATAATAGCATTTTGAAATACGCAAATTAATGTATAAATAATTAAACATCTCAACCTCTCAAAAATTAAGTTTTGTTTGCGGCTCTTGAGCACTGTCACCTTGACCACAGTGATTCTGCGGCTGGAGATTGAGCTGGAAAATCTAAAAACGTCGAACAAAACGTGACGTTGCCAGCACGTCTTGTATGACGTTTGCGACATTTAGGTGTGAACGCGACGTCGCTGAAACGTCACTGACGGGGCAATAATGTAACGTCACCCTGGGAATTTATTTTAACTTTGAAGACACGTGAGTGTTCGACGTTGCTAAAACGTCTTGTCTTGACGTCGTGGCGACGATGACGACGTTAAAGTTAAAACGTGACGTCGTCAGCACGTCACGGACAGGACGATAATGGGACGTCATTTATGAACTTCAGTTCAACGTCAAAGAAACGTGAGCGTTGGACGTTGTGAGAACGTAGTGCATCGAAGTCGTGGGAACGTTGACGACGTTTGAGTTGAAATACAACGTCGTCACGACGTCACTGATTGGACTCTAATGGAACGTTATATAAGGACGTCACCTAAACATCGAAAAAACGTGATCGAAGTCATGCGGGAGGTCACGGACGTCCGGGACTTTTTCTCGACGTTTCCACGACGTTTTGTGCTGCCTGGGTTGTTTCGTGTTATACACCTTCCAAACGCTTATCTCTGGTTCGAAAAATTCCGAGCGACTGGACTGTAAACGCAGGTGCGGAGTACGATATTTCGCGGAGAAGAGCTACTGCGCATGATCAAAATGCACTCCACAGCCAAATAAAGATGGCAACTAACAGAAGATCGAAGGTCTACACCATGCACATTGGCCCCAATGTATATAGGGCCATTCATATTAGAGCCTTCTGCGAGATACCATCTTTGTTTGCTGGGCTGTGGAACTCTTTCGTATGAGAAATAACCCTCTGCGAAATATCGTACACCCGCCGTTAATATGAAGGTAGAGGCCGGTCCGTCGACCGCTCCGTACTATCCGCGTCATGACGCGGCGGGCGTGGCGGCTATCGAGCCTTATCGGCGATTGGCGCCTCACCGAAATTAAGCGCTTGGATCGAACACTGTCTTCGCTTTTACTGCTCCGCTCTGCACAGAGCGTGAAAGTGGATTTCTATTTTGCGACTTTTTGTGGGCGCTGTGCACACGTCATTGAGGGCAAATAGTTTGCGTTTTGCCCGTGGAAAAGCGCTGACGTTGCTCGGTATAGTTCATCAAAACTCAGATTCTTTCTTTATTATTCAGTGAACGCTAATAGCGATAAATATTTTTACAAAATAAAATATTTCGAGCGTATCATGACAGAAGCCACTTCGACTTTTCAAAAATGAGCGTGGCCGAATGAGCCGAAAGAAATGCGACCGCGTTCAAGAAAAAAACAAATAGTTACTCTATCAAGTCACCACAGTGCCCCCTGATAACGTCCGAAAGGCTCCTACCCAATTCTCGCACTTTCTTCAGGGAGCAGCAGCAGAGCTGAGCTGATTCACACACTGAATCTCGGCGTAGCGCGCGATAAGGTGCGCAAGCCGCCACGGGCTGCAGCATCATGACGCTGATAGTACGGAGCAGTCGGCGGTCCGGCGTTCACATTTATATCGACGACGTGTGTACGTCGCATTCGCGTCCACAGCCCAGTGACTCGGCAGTTTTCGTCTCTTTCAGAAGAGTCGGAAAAGTTTACACCCTTCATTATAGATTATCACAGATCGATGGAAACTTGTTTTGTTCCGTACGTTACCAGCAAAAAAGAAAAGGCATACACGAGAAGCGCATAAGCCAGGAGAAAAGCCCACGCGAGTGCACTTCGAAAAAAAAAAACACAGCATACTAATGCTTGGGCGGTAAAATGACTGAAGTATCATCGGTCTAGGCAAGTTCTTGTAAGAAAACCTGACACTGGGAGTTATCTCATGCGATAGCGTAAGGCTCCCGTTCAGCGGAAAAGCCGGCGTAGTAGTAGTCGGCGTCCGGCGTGACTTCGTAGGCCACGTGACCCGTGTCGAGTTACACGGGTCACGGCGTCCGGCGTGACCTCGTGGGCGGGCCCCTCCCTTTCCCTGAACACTCGGGTCACGTGACCCGGGTGTTGAATGGGATCCCCTCTCCTTACCCCCCACACCTCCCATACCCTCCTTCACTACTCCTACCTGACCCCCACTCCTTTCCCCTGCCCTCTACCAACACCTCCTAGAAGACAAGGCCGTAGCGCTCTTCTCGTGACGTCGCAAAGGAAGGCCATCGGGGGCGCGCGTCGAAGCGAATGCAACGCGCGTAGATCGACCGTCGTAACGCGTTTTTAGTCACATACCCGTGTCATATTAGCTAAAATGAAAGATGCACATAGCAACGGGTCTAGAAAACATTTTATTACACGGGCAAATTATTACACCGCTAAATAATCGGTACGAAATGGCACGAGATGTGCGTACAAGACGTCTATCGAAAAATGCGATTGTTTTAAGTCGAAAACATTGAGTCATGCAATTATTGTTGTAGGAATGCATATTTTATACAGAAATACTTTGACAAAATGGCGAGACACGCAGTGATTTTGAAACAGCAAAACAGAACAGTTAAAAATCAGGTAGACATAGTCAACGCGGACAAGGCAAGACAAGCGTTTCTCACGATCTTGTAAGCGACGTTATCGCGTGCAGTCACTGAATTCTTGCATCATACCCCGGCCACATGGCAAAATTAATGTAATTTCGATCAAATGACATTATAGGGTCGACAAATCCGCTTGCGGCGCTCGTATAATCACTCAAGACCGCGAGCTGATTAAATCCTATATCACTGAATAAAAATATATTAACGTTTCCCTGTGGCAGGGGTACTAAACTTACTACTTAGTCTACTAATTTACTTCTCCCTATGGGCTCGAGCTGCCTTAGAACAAAACATAACTTATTTTGTATATAATAATACTATCACCTTAATAAGTTAAGATTCTAGTATAAACGCGGAAAAGGCAATAAAATAACTTTAGTATAAATAAACACAGAACCACAAACAACTCACTTTCAATAATCACACAAACTTGATTTTCATCTTCCAGTGAAAACTAGATTAGCGTGCATATTTACAAATGTCGACGCAACTGCATACGAATAATGACAAGAAACAAAATTGCAATTTATCATGCGATTAAAAAAAAAAACGATTGCAGCATCTTACTTGCGTCCTACATGAACAAGAAAGCCTGCAAACAAGTTGTTTTTCACCTGTCGATCGTATCCATACGTCCCACAATATCCGTGACGAACACATTTGAACACGAACTCCAAGAAGCCTCTCTTTGTCGAGAGAGAGGTCTATCGATTAGTCGACCAGAGCCTTCGTTGGCTAGTTGTCACACGTCACTCAAACCGTAGCAGGACTTGTTTCACGAATGCACGTAAAAGCCGTAGTATCAAGCGAACACAAAAAAAAAAAAAAAAAAAAAAACTACCCGAGATTACGGTGATGACAGAAATACGACGGGAAACAAGTCTCAAAAGTACCACACACGAGAGCAGCGGCGACGAAAGGCTTAACGTTGTCGACCCATCTCTTGCTGGTGTGCGCTCCCTGCGACAACGACTGGATTTCTTTTCGGTTTGCTTCCCTTCTGAGATGTCTCAGCGTTCCTTTTCAGACAGTCAGCAGCTCACACACAACGTAAATTTACCAGAATCGGAGCCATGTGGCATCAGCAGCATCGCAGCCGGTCCTTTCGAAAAGTGTGGGGTGCTGCGAAACTGCACGTAGTCCCGCGGTTACGGGAATACTCATAAATATAATTTTGGTACTCTCAACCTTGGTAGCGCGTTATATAATACGTTTATATTATATATATATATAATAAATTGTACAAGACTGCGCCTTTAAAACGTATATTAATGTCGGATAAACGCGCATGAACGAACACCACCGCGCCGCTTGTCAAGGGACATTGTTTTTACGTCGATAGCGTATTCTCACGTAGTTGCGCCATGTACTTCCTTCCTCCGCCATTGTGACGTAACCTCTCAGAGCGCTCTGGCCTTCTTCTCTAGGAGGTGTTGCCTCTACCCCTTGCCCTGCCTTAGTAGCAGTCGGCGGCGGCGTGACCCCGTGAGCCTCCCCAGCTCCCGTCCCCTCATCCACCCCCTCCAAGCCCTCCATTCCCCCCACCCCCACCCGCTTAAATTCCTTCCTCCGCCTCCCCTGCCCTTCCGCCCTCCTCCAACCCTGCGCTGACGACCCGGCCTTGCGTTATCGCGTCATACACTTAAGGCGGAGCCTAAGTGTCCCCCCAATTTTTATTTGTCCTAGTCTCAGGTTTTCTTTCAATGATGTTTCCTAGCCAGCTCGCTCGCGTACTTTCCCTCCTTACAGTTCTTTTAGCTGGATGTACAGTCTCCCGCAATATGAAGGACCCATTCGACCAGGCAGTTTGAGGCTGTTTTGGATTTGCCTATGCCTGGACCATATTTCTTGACGTGAAAGAATGAAATAAACTTTTATCTTTCTTCTCGCTCAAAATGAAGTGCGCCTGGCCAAAGTGGAATAAGCGCCGCCCCATAAATTGCATCGGCGAATAGGTCCTTCATATTGCGAGTGACTGTACACGCACTTAGCGCGGGTGTACGGCCTAGGGAGCAGCTCGACATGAGAAATGTCGCGCTCCGTCGGTTCTTCGATGGGGTCTGGACTAGCTCATTTGGCGGCACATGTATAGTCGTCTGGTGGAGATATTAGTCAATCCTGTGACACAGTCTTTACTTTGTAAAACATGAAACATCATCTCCCCACCCGGGTTCTTCCTCACCTTCTACAGATAATTGATTCGGCATTGTGATACACAACCGCCACCGAATGCAAAAAAACTCAGGTAGATAAAATAAGATGTCCATAATAATGTTTGAGTCTTGGTGGAACCTTAGAAAAAAAAAACTGGGTGCGAACTCCCGAGAGTCCTGAAGTATATCATTGCCTGAGGGCCCGGGATTTTTTATGGCAGTCGAATTTCCCGGGCCTTGTGTAATAAGAGATACTGAAAATTGCATAATTTGGCATGGAACTACTTCAGGTCATGCAGTTAGTTCACGCCAGATTGTCAGATCTATAATGAGCGAAATAATTAAAAGCTCACTAAAACAGCATTAGATGACATATAAAAATACTCTCCCAGACTAGCGTCATGTATCCATAGTGGAGACTGGACCTCCTCAGGCAATTTTGTGCTTTCCTGAACCAGGGGCAGCTGCCCCAGAGACATTCGGGCTTAAATCTCCGGAGCGAAAAGACGCGGTTTTCGGTGCCAGGGACGGGAATTCAGAAAAATACAGAAAAATAATTAGTATAAATATCAAAATGCTCTCCTCGATAATGATACTAGACATACCCAGCTACTTTCTAAACGAAAATTCGAAATTCTCAGGCGATGTTTGTGGCTTCCTGAGCCGGGCGGAACTGCCAAGAAAAACGTTGGGACTTAGTCTCCAGAGCGAAAAGACGCGGTTTTCGGTGCCAGGGACGGGAATTCAGAAAAATACAGAAAAATAATTAGTATAAATATAAAATTCTCTCCTCGAATATGATACTAGACATACCCAGCTACATTCTAAACGAAAATTCGATATTCTCAGGCGATGTTTGTGGCTTCCTGAGCCGGGCGGAACTGCCAAGAAAAACGTTGGGACTTAGTCTCCAGAGCGAAAAGACGCGGTTTTCGGTGCCAGGGACGGGAATTCAGAAAAATACAGAAAAATAATTAGTATAAATATAAAATTCTCTCCTCGAATATGATACTAGACATACCCAGCTACATTCTAAACGAAAATTCGATATTCTCAGGCGATGTTTGTGGCTTCCTGAGCCGGGCGGAACTGCCAAGAAAAACGTTGGGACTTAGTCTCCAGAGCGAAAAGACGCGGTTTTCGGTGCCAGGGACGGGAATTCAGAAAAATACAGAAAAATAATTAGTATAAATATAAAATTCTCTCCTCGAATATGATACTAGACATACCCAGCTACATTCTAAACGAAAATTCGATATTCTCAGGCGATGTTTGTGGCTTCCTGAGCCGGGCGGAACTGCCAAGAAAAACGTTAGGACTTAGTCTCCAGAGCGAAAAGACGCGGTTTTCGGTGCCAGGGACGGGAATTCAGAAAAATACAGAAAAATAATTAGTATAAATATAAAATTCTCTCCTCGAATATGATACTAGACATACCCAGCTACATTCTAAACGAAAATTCGATATTCTCAGGCGATGTTTGTGGCTTCCTGAGCCGGGTGGAACTGCCAAGAAAAACGTTGGGACTTAGTCTCCAGAGCGAAGAGACGGGGCTTTCGGTGCCAGGGACGGGAATTTAGAAACATACAGAAAACTAAATATTATAAATATTAAAATGCCCTCCTAGATCATGATACTAGGCGTAACCAGCTACATTCTAAACGACAATTCAATATTCTCAGGCGTTTTCTTTGGCTTCCTGAGCAAGGCGGAATAGCCAAAAAAACTTTCAGACATACTCTCCACAGCGATGAGACGCGCTTTTTTGTGCATGTGATCAGATAAAAAAAAAACTAAAAAATAATTATTACTATTATCAAAATACCCTCCTGGAATATGATACTAGACCTACCGAGATATGTGAAAGATGCAAATTAAATCTCCTTATCAATTTTTGTGGCTTCCTCAGCCAGGGGCGACTGGGCGAAGAAATGATCTGGCATAGTTCCCAGAGCGACAGATGCGATTTTTTTGTGGGAGGGGCGAGATATAAAAAATTGCAGGAAAATAATATTTATGAATATTAAAATTTTTTTTCCGGAGAATGATAGTAGACATGCCCAGCTACATGCCGCGTAGAAATTTTACCTCCTCATGCATATTCTTCTAATTTCTTGACCTTATGAAAAAAGCACTGTATAATTTTGTCGGCAAAAAGGCGACAAGTAGCCTAACTCGCACTTTTTGCCTACTGCTTTGCCTTTTAACACTCCAGAAGCTTCCTTGAGATTATAAATGCGAACTAGGGTGCCTTCATCTCCGCTCTAATCGGGGTGATGACATCTTTTGTAGTACCCGATGCCGACAGCACGTGCTCACAACGAGAATACAAAGAAATGCCTTGAAAAAAAATGGTGCCGTAGCACAAGTAAAGCGCGCTCCTACCAAAGAATAAAAAGCACAGCGCCCGTATGAGAAATATTGCACCATTGTTGGTGACATGGTCACGTGACGATAATTTACGGGGGTCACGTGACCATCGTCGTTTGCGCCACATTAACCACGTAACCACAGTGAAAGAGTGGGCTAACGGAAGCCACAAGGTCATGTGACCATGATCCGTGGGGTCATAAGAACACGGTCCGTGGAGTAACGGGAACACAACGCGCGGGGCGGGGGGGGGGGGGGGGGCGTTCCTCTCCGCCAGGTCTCCACGCGGGAAATGATATCGCATTTAAGCCTCACAGGTTGTCCAATTGTCCAAGATGACAGCCAACTTTTTGCCGATCACGGGCGAGCGCGGTTCTTCTTGGTGGGCGGCCAACGAACCCCCCCTCCTCTCACCACCCGAAAAGTACAGAGGAAGCACCTAGAGCTCCCAGAAGTGTGTGAGTCAGAAATTGTGTAAAGTCGTCGATTTCTTTACTAGGATTTGGGCATGGTACAGGAACCGCAGGATATCTTATTGGTCTATAATTGCTATCGACATGTATGGCGCTAAAATGAATTCGTTTGTCCTGTGAAAAGAAGGATCTTGCTACCATGGTGCAATCATCAGAAATATATATTTCCTTCTTTAAAATAGTAATTATTTGCGAAATATTTTGGGCGTGAGATCTCTGCTGACCCAACCATGTTTTAACGCTATTGCCAGCCCTCGGTTATTAGAGACCTTTAGACCTAGATAACTCAAAATTGAGCGTAAATTTCAAAATTCTCTCCTGGAATCAATTAAAGCTAAGATTAATAAAGCGATCGCATTTGACCTCAAGCTCCTGTGGCGACAAGCTTTTCTTCCTGGGAGCTGAATGTCATGGCCTCGTTTTCAATGGGAGTCTATGGGATTCGGTTTGTTGATTCGGGAAGGAAATGTAATGGTCGTGAGGCACTGAAATTCTTCAAATAAGCGGGCTATTAGATCAATACTATGGCCTCGCGAGTGCAATTAAATTTGTGGAGTTTTAACTGAATTACAAAAATAAAACTTTTTTGCCCATTGAGTTACGCTGGGGCGCTGACGTGACTGCCGAGAGATGGCGTAAGTTGCGAGCGGCGGCATGTCCCGGATTCTTGGGGTTGATTGAAAATGAAAACGTGTCCAATCATTTTATTTCAAATTAAACCAAGCCGCAGCTGCCTCGTCAGAGTACAGAGGCTACCAGTAAAGGCCGGTTCAGACACTTGCGTTTGAGTGCGTTTGACTGCGTTGCATCGAGAACCGAAAGCGAGTCACCGGCACATCTGTGCTTCGTATGAAACGTGCAATCCAATTCAAAGAATCATCTTAGCACACGATATAAGTAGCAGGGATGTCCTGGTTTCTCGCTGCCGCAACGCAGTCAAACGCAACTGTCTGAACCAGGCTTAAGAGTGCGTAGCCAAATTCGAACACGGAGCCTCCGTCAATCGTCCCGTTGAAACGGCACCTTTTATCAATGCTATCGCGGAATGAAATTCATGACCCTGATGTCCAGTGCATAGCGAGATCTTCGGCGATTTCTTTTAGAGTCGCTCGTCCGTCGGCGATGAACTGTGCGAATAGGCTTAGCGTAGAGCAGATCGCAGCGTTGACGCATATTCCGAGCGGCGAACATTTTCACTGTGCACTCCTTCAGCTGCACGACGATCTGATTGAACCGCGGTAGGTCCCAGAAAGAATTGCTGAGCTGAACACCACGAAATTTTACGTAACACAGAACTTCGAAAACACCACGTCGCCCTTGCTGCGCCAGTCGAGGTAACCGCCATCTTGAAACTGGCGCTCTCGTTGGGTCCGAGGTCCCTCGAGAGCGTCCCGCAAAGCCCGCTAGCCCGCCTCGCAAAATCCCCAGCGTTGCGTGCGTACGCAATACGCTAGCCCTTCTATTGCGTTCTGCGCAAGCGACCTCACGACCCGCAATTTTATTGCGTACGCAAGGCTTTAGCGTACGATCCACTAAAACTGTCTATTATCTATGAGGAGAAAGTAGAAAATATATGTCGGAGATAAAACATCTTCGAAATATTTAATTTAGAAAAGTAACCAATCACGAGAATGCGTTTCGGAGTGCGCACGAAAAAAAAAGATAGTTTAAAAAGCGACTTACAACTCCAAGTATTCTTTCACATTCCCTGTGTGGTATCAAGAACTTATTGGAGCCAGCCGTGCAAGAAACCCAGCAATTTCCGATACTCATGCCTTCATATTTCTGAAAAACAAAAGATTTTACCGCTATGAAGGTTTTGCATATAATTCTGCAATCTACATCAATATTTAGGTTGTTTATACTGCACACAATGAATATCAAATATATTCCAATGTTATTTTAGGTTTACTTATATAGGGTGGACCAAGTCACAAGGCTCGATCTAAAATGGACCGTAAAAATCAACGGCTGCACGTAGCAATCCAAGATTTTGGTCAAAAATGTATATCACAGGTCGGTTTTTTCTTGCAAAACTACAAACCGTAATTCTCTTTCTGTAAAAAATAAGGGCCAAGAAACGTGCCAGGGTCTACGGTGGGCAGCGACTTACACAACAGGGGTCCAGTAGTGGGGTGTGTTTGGCGTTCATTTTGGTAGATGGCGTTGGGAGCAACGTCCGAAGGTGCAGCCAACCAAGGAAAGAAAGCAGACCACACGCAGACCAAATCCGTAGGCACCAAAAGCGCCGCCGTTATGCAGATGCGTTTTTTTTACTTTATGTTTTGCTTTTATTTTCCGCATTTCTTTTTAACCGAAGGTAGATTTGAAAAAGATTATGTTAATTTTAACAAACCACGGTTGTCGGGAGCCGTCGCGATAAGGAGATAGCGCCATCTATCAATACGAACACTCAAACACACCCCGCAACAGAACCCCTGTCGTCTGCGTCGCTGCCCGCCGTAGACCATGGCAAGTTTCTTGGCCTTAATTTTTTACAGAAAGAGAACTACGCTTTCTAATTTTACAAGAAAAATACACCTTTGACGAAAAGTTTAGATTACTGCGTGCAGGCGTCGATTTTTACGGTTAATTTTAGATCAAGTGTGGTGACTTGGACCAGCCTATACGCCTCGCAAGTGGGCTCATTTTCGTCTTCTGGGCATAAGAAAGGAAGTAGCGGTGACGTCAGAACGCCGAACTCTGATTGGCAGTTCGCGACCCCCTATCTCAGCGTCGTCTGCTCCTTTGCAACGTCGTCTGCTCGCAACGTCGTCTGCGTCTGTCTTACCTTTTTTGCGACTTTCGGAGCGAACTCGACCTCGCCTTTAAGAGAGGGCAGACGAAATAACTCGAGCGGTACGTTGTTTTTGTCTAACAACTAGCAGACGCGCATCAAGGAGGGAAGTCAAAGGACTCCCTGGCGAGGTGTCCCGGGGCGCGGAGGTTTTTTTGCTTAGAACCGAGGCAAGTTCCCTCCCAAATACCTTTTCCCTCCATTCGTGTGCGGCGAGACCCCTCACTCTTTAATGGCGTCGGCGGGTAGGCGCAGTTAACGTCGTCTGCTTTACGTCTGCTAGTCAAAGCGGTCAAAGCGATGGCTGCTTTACCTTTGCTGCGTCTGTCGGAGATTCACCGCTTTTTCATCGGCGAGAGTCACCGTTGCCTCGGCAAACAAGGAGATAACAAGAGGAAGAAATTGACATTTTAATCTAAAACTGAGGTCAGCAATCAAAATATTATACGGGAAGGGTTCACAAGGGTCGCGCGGGCATATTCCACTCAGCATGCCAGCCGGTCGTGGGCAGACGGTCGCCGAGTCGCGGAGAGCCTGCTAGGCCTAACTGCCCAGCTCGTTTGGTCGCGTTCGGTGGGATCGTGGCCGTGGGAGCTTTTCCCGGGTGTTTGTGGATCCAGCGTTTTTGTTCGTCGTGGTCTGTTTCAAGTACTTTTTACTTTTTTCTTGCTGCTTGAAGTCGGGACGCGTCAGAACCGCACGTAAAAAAATAAACGTCCGTGGGTCGTCGCGACCGCGACGTTGTCGGCCATGCTGATTTGATCGTAAGAAGTGCGTAAGACAGCTTCGGAGCTGTCGTAGGATTTTGTCGTAACCTGCGCGAAACTTACGAAAATTTCGTTTCGTGAATACGAATTTGTTCTTAAGTTTTGTCTTACGCACATTTTTGGCGTAAGATCGTTTTGTGAATCTGGCCTTGCGGAAGTCGCAGGAAAGGTAAGACAGACGCAGACGACGTTGCGAGCAGACGACGTTGCAAAGGAGCAGACGACGCTCAGATAGGGGGGCGCGATCAGCCAATCAGGGCTCGGCGTTCTGACGTCACCGCTACCCCCTGCGCGAGAAGCAGACGAACTTCCCTCCGCATATATATACTGAAACGGAAACCCCGCTATCCACTAGGTTTTAGGAAAGGGAGTGGTAGCATCCTCGACACTAGTCAGAAACACAAGTTGTAGGAAAACATTGAATGTACACACTATTTAAATTTTATTGCTATTGAATAAAATATTAGAGTCAAACGTTTTTTAGCTAGACAAGGTAGCCCTTATGTGTTTTTTATTTTTATTTACGGCGTATCTGCTTTGTTGTTCAACATACTTTGAGCGCATTACTATGGAGACATTTGTGTTTCCCGAAAAATGGTTCCCCCATTAAAAATCCAACATATCGACGAAAAAGTTTACTTTCTACACCAGGCAGGTAGTTTTCGGGGCTGGGTTGGAAGGTCAATTAGCACAGGCTGACGTCCTTGGCCCCGGTGCAATGCATACGTTGGCCAGAAAGGAGAAAGAAGGTTACGAGTGCGAAGGAAACGCTGTCTTGTTTAGCTATATCATTACGGTTATTGCTTTCGCAAAATAATGCGAAGAACGGCGGCCGGAGCTCGAAACCTCAGGCTGTGTAAAAACGCTGTGTCGAGAACTAAACGTATTAGGAAGCGAGATATAGCGAGACAAGCCTTGCGAAAGTGGAAATACTAACGTGGGAGTCGCGGTGAAAGGTCAGGCGGTCATCATTAGTAAAGAGGGAGGGGGGGGGGGGGGACTTCTGATCGAAAAAAACGTTTTGAAAATGAAGAGGCTAAACTCATTTTATCCCGAGGGTTCATTATGTAATAAAATGAAACATCTTGGAACCATCATTTCATTGGTCGGTGGAACCATGGCTTTTCCAAGACACTTGCCCAGTACGTTGTGACATCAAAAAAGGTTCCGCTGCTTCGACGCGTTATCTTCGGCTCTGGAGACTGACCTCGCACCTGCGAATATTGTCACCAATGGTTCGGGAGCCCCGATTCGGATCTTCAATGTTTCTGAGCCATTATAATTTGAACTCAATGTAAATAATTAAAATACCATGATGTTTGTATGTGAATGTGGTCGTGTTAGCGCTTGTGGATTTTAGTTTCATAATAACGTTTATAAAATATTAATATATCATTGATTGTCGCATTTTTATTTGCCGGGCTAACAAGAGTCTGTCAACACAATTTTTTCTTTTGGCGATCTGGCGTTTTACAGCATATAAACTAATTTATTATTATTTATTAAAATATAAGAATATAGTACTTCACTGCCCCAAACTGTGAATTCCTATCATGAATTTAACAAAATTCATTAAAGGAAAGTACAATACGTGGCATTTATGCCGCGATCCTTAAGCCTCCTCAAACATCGGGGCACGGAATGAACAAATGCGTTGCTTTCCATATAACTCGTTTGAAGGTATATGGCCCAAGTCGGGTTGCTCTCAGAAATAATAAATTTAAAGTAATTACATTACTTTTTAAAGGTCATTTTTAATTGTAATCAATAACTTTTCACGTAGTAGTAATTGTAATTGTAATTAAACTACTTTTTGAGCAAAGAAATTGTAATTGTAGTTAGATTACATTTTGAAAGTAATTTACCCATGTATGCTAAAGACAGGGCTTCTACTCGTTCGTCGTCATTCGCCGAAGGCGCCCTTTAAAACCCTGTGTGAGCCGTGAGTCTGACCGTTAAGAACAAATGGAAATATTTGCGGAAGCGCAGTGCCAGAGGAAAAAGGCGCAACTCGTCGAAAACAAGTTTCGCCGGTCTCGTGGTGTGATCAAAGCTTCCATGGCACGCCGAAGCACTGCGTCTCTACGCCTTCGCATGCTTGGATACCGATCAAGAATCGACACCGCGCGGATGTGTTTTGCGAGTTCAATGTGCGTGAAGCCGTATGTGCCTCTGGAGCAGCGTTCTATTTCACTTCAACAACGGTATTTGTAACTTGCGGCACTCGCGTTACAGAAACGAGCTTCACCCAGAGTCCAGCGGCGACGGAAGAGGGGGAAGGTTCGTATTTATTTTTTTTTGTCATTAGGAGGTTTACGGAATACCGCGCGCAACAGCTCCCCATCACTGATGAGTGCTGGCTTTTTATCAACCATCTTTATTGCATCTTACGTATGAGCGCGGCTCGCCTAATTGTGTTTGGTCAACAGAACGCACACGACCGTGTGGGCCGCGGTTAAAAAAAAAGTCATTTGCACCGTCTTGTAGTTTTTCCTTTGAAAACCCTCCTTGCTCTACAACGTTGCTCTGTGCTGCCATGTGACTTATTAGAGTAGATTTGGAACATAGCCAGGGTTAATAGTGCATACGACCAAACAAACAGATTGTTTACTCCCTTTATTGATAGCAACTCGCAGGAGCAGCTGGACGATCCAGAACTCCGTGGCCCATATATAGTAAAAAGACACCTACGTGCGACAGACTTTCAAAACTTCGCAGCGAAGCCGATTCTCGATCGGTACCCAAGCGTGTGAAGTGACAGAGACGCGGCATTTTGGCGTGCCAAGGAAGCTTTGATCACGCCGCGAGACCGGCGAAACTTGGTTTCGAAAAGTTGTGCCTTTACATACGGCTTCAAGCACATTGCACGTGCAAAACACATCCACACGGTGTCGACTCAGCCGGTATCCAAGCGTGCGAAAGCACAAAGACGCAGCCCTTCGCTGTGCCAAGAAAGTTTAGATCACGTCGCGAGACCGGCAAAACTTGTTTTCGAAGAGTTGTGTCTTTACATACGGCTCCACGCACATTGCACGTGCTAAACACATCCACACGGCGTCGATTCTTAGCTGGTATTTAAGCGTGCGAATGCACAGAGACGCAGCCCTTCGGCGTGCCAAGAAAGTTTTGATCACGCCGCGAGACCGGCGAAACTTGCTTTCGACGAATCGTGGCTTTTTTTCTGTGGCACTGCGCTCCGTAAAAATGTCTACGTGTTCTCGGCGGCAAGTCACCGGGTTACACTGGGTTTCAAACACTTCTTCAGCCAATGACGACAAACGAGTAGAAAACTTGTCTTCAGCACGCCTCCGCCAGCCTCCGCAACAATCCGAAAACGCGATTTTTACACATGCAAGAGGACGTCCGGTGACCGCACAAGTGGAGCGGGGACAGGGATGGGCAGTATTTCAAATACAAGTATTTGAAATACGTATTTAAAATACTTTGTGAATTTTGCATTTGTATTCAATTACAAATTGGGTAATGTATTTGATATGTGTATTTAAATACTAAAACATGGGTATTTCAAATACAATTGTAATTAAATACAATTTTGTGGGCGAAAATCGAAAATACATCTCTCAAATTTATAGTCACGACTCATTTTGCTCATCCTAAGACGTGTCCAGAGCAGGAAGAGAACTACGTTCTGCACCGAATGCAATGTCTCTCAATCAAGCACAAGCGTTTAGTGACTTTGTGATTACGGTACTAGTCTAGGGCAAGAATAGTGACGAAATCGACGTTCACAGGCAGAAGGGCTAAATAAGTGCCTGTGACAACTTGTGATGTTCTCCAGCCTGATTTCCATCCATATTTTTGCCTGGAACATTCTAAATGCGCGGGTCGTCGAGATTTTCGTAACTGGTGCGAGTTGCAACAATAAAAAATTCTCTAGCTAGTTCTGCACGTCTCGGTCGTCTCGGTTCTTTGTTGGTCTATACCAAAATTTAATCGACAAAAAAGCTACTTGAAACTCTGTACTTTTTCACCTATTATGTCCAAGCTTATTACGTTTTTTTGTGATTATATTTCTATCACGTTACTAGAGCCTCGCACACTAACTCCCGAGTGTGCGGTGCAAAATTAAAATGAGATACCCAGAAGCCCGTTGAAGGTGCCCTGAAGTCGCTGACGCAAATTTTGAGGAATGTATTTGGAAAAGTATTTGGAGGAGACCAAATACATTTGGTTGTATTTGTATCTTGTATTTAAATGATTTTTTGGAAATGTCATTAGATTTGTAATTAAATACATTTTTGACGAATTATTTTGTATTTGTATTTTGATACATATTTGCACGTATTTTGCCCATCCCTGAGCGGGGATGCGCGATCCAGCAATTTTCATTGAGATCAATAATCCCAGCAGTTTCGGCCCGGGTTTGCTTGCCTGCTTCATGGTTGAAGACGCGGGTATGCGATGACTGACGTTAGACCTAACTTCTGGCCTAACGCTACGCTTTAAGGTCTAAGGTTGTGAATCGGTACCCGCAGCTGGGGCTTCGATGTTGATGATGAAAGGTTACAAAGGCTATTGTACCTTTGCTTTTGTAATCTTCAAGAAATTTGTGCATGCTCAAATCAATATACTACATAATTGAGAGAGAAAAAAATTCATAGTTAAAAATCTATCATTGCAATTTTTCATTAAATCGTTGTCAAAACAGATTGAGCTTTTTTCTGCAGAAACATATTAATGAGCATGGAGATATAGCAGGATTAAAACTAAAAACAGAAATAATTTAGTTATCGGAATTTTGGATTGATTATTGTCAAGATAACTTTTTTCTTTCGGTAAATTAGCATCTGGCATAATTGTTTAGAGCGCAGCTCTTAGGCACCCGTTTCCGGCCTTCCGGGATGAGCGGCGTCGTCGTCGGCGTAACCGCGGCGACGCTTTGGCACCATGCCGAAACGTCCTCGCGAGGTCACGTGACGTCACGGGGGTCATGTGACCCTCGATAATGTCGCGTGACCCCTGCGAAGGCACGTGGCCCTCGTGAAGTCCCGTGACCCCCATGAAGTCACGTGATCCCGGTGACGTCACGGGAGCCCCGTGAGGTCACGAGGGTCACGTACCTCACGGTTACGCCCTCGGCGACGCCGATGGCGACGCCGCTCGGAGGGAGGAGTAGCAAGCAGGCAGGATGAAGAGGTGAGGAGGGGGGAAGGAACGATATACATTCTCCTCAGTACCCTTCCCCTCCTTCTCCTTAAGAGCTGCGCTCTAATCCGGCATTACAGGGAGTTGTAAACGGCTTTCATTTTTTTCATTAAAAAAATTCACTGTAAGTGTCAAAAAAGGGGCATATATTTTTATATATTCCAAATTATGGGAAAATATCGGCGTATGTGGGAATACATGTAGCCATATGCGGCTAAATATGGGAAACCACGCTATATAAGGTACTATATATAGTCCTATAGAACATTAATTGGCACATATTTGGATATATCTGTTAGCATTCCTGACCAAATGAGTCATCGTAGTTGCCATATAGGCCCCAATCTGCTCCGTTATGTGTCAATATACCGCCTTATGCATTTATTTATATCATTTTATATGACCCTATCTGAGATAAATTTGGTCCATATATCGCACTTTTGTAAGGGGAAATAACGTCGCTTGTTACTCACCCAAAAAGTAAATAAATACGTTACTCGCTATCGTGTCTCAAAAGGAAAGCGTTACTTTACCAGAAATGATACGAGTTACCGTTCTGGTTACTTTGACGACCATGCACAACTGCCTCTATTTCATCGTTCAATGTTTTTCTTTTCTTTTTTTTTTCAGTACGCGTTACTTAAGCAGTAGCGGCCTTTCCAAATTTTCATCAGCTATGTCTCCCCGCTTCCTTGAGGATACATATCCCGCGACGATCAAGTGTCGTTCTACCGACGCGCTTGATGGAACGACAGTTTTGTGCATTAGGAAGGGCTAGTGAATCTCAAATTGCGCTTTTTTTTTTCTTCTCCCTGCTTGTAAAGTTTGAAGCTGACAATAGTTTCTCTGCCTTCCAGTGTTGGAAACACCCTGGTTGAGATTCGGTTTGTGCACGATTCTAGAATGATCAACCAACAAAGTTTGTCGTGTTCGTTGGGTGAAGGAGATTCCTAGCTGTAAAGTTAAACTGACTTTTTTATTAATAAGCATCGCGATACAATTAACTTGTTTTTCGAGTTGTCCATCTCCCTTTTTCGCAATAAACGCGTACTCAGGGCAGAATTAAAACGAGGCTGTCTAAACGGGGCTTTACAGGGTACATTTGCAAAAAGTAACAAACTACAGGTATCCGTTACTTTGCCTTAAAAGGACCTCGAGAAAAAAATTAAACAGTCTGGTTGAAACACGAGTGTCGATAAAACAACAACAGTATTTTAAAGCAATATTGGCGGCCCGAGAAGCGATTCAATCGGTAGTCACCTCCTTTCCACTTGTGTTCTCTCTCGGCATATCGGGCGCGTGGAGGAGAGGCCGATGGGCTCCGCCATCACGACCGAGATGGTCATTCCGGAATGACCCGTGATGCATATAACTTCGCGCGCAGAATTAAAAAAAAAAAAAAATTCTCTTGCCGTGAATTTTGCCATAGATCTTTTTTGGCACGTAAACATTTATTTGTTAACACGCGTGTCCCAACCAGAATGTTTATTTTTTTATTTTCACAAGCTTTTTAATAATAATTAAGCACGTTATTCGTTCATTTTCTAAAAAAAGAAATAACTGAATACGTGACCCCATACCGAGAAAAATACTAGGTAGAAGTAGCTAGTAACGCGTTACGTAAATGTCTGGCCAAGTCATCCCAAAGGTTATTGCGAAGCACGGCGCGTGCGATGAATACAACCCTGGAGCGTCTTTTGGATGAGCTTAGACCGAGTCGCGGACCTAAATGGGTGGAGGAACAATTCACGAGTTTTTTTCGCGTCAGCCCTTCAGTGGACGACACCGAAAGCACTACGTAATCTACCCATAAAAATGCGGCGAATAATGACTCTCTGGTGTAAGCTCTAGCAGTAGGGACAAGCATCTAGAAATAATTAACCGGGCTACGGTCCGCTCGCATGTGCAAAAAAAGAAAAAAAGAAATCCGATCAAACTTAGAACTTCAATCGTCTACGGCTGGGCTCTTATTGGCTGTCGTTGCCGACTCAGAAATACAACACTTCGTGCGGCTTTTTTTCAGCTGTCTGCATGCGCAATATTGTTGCCCGAGCCATGCAAGGGCGGGGGATGGGGGGGGGGGGGGGGGGGGGGGGGCGGCCAGAGAAGGTTTTAGGGCTACCCTCGGGCCTCTGCCGCGGTTTAGTTTCCAATGTCGTCCCCTCATCTTGCTTTGCGGCAAGGACGCAATATATTGGGGTACCATGATGAAATGACGATGATGACGGAAGCGAATAAAAGAGAAGAAGATGCACGACAAGGGCGCGGACAACGGTGATTGATTTGAAGTTCAAGAGTTAACCGCAACGGTCGGCCACGGCTGCTGCGTTGACCCTGGCCCGTCAACGCCACGGCGCCAAGGCGTCGACAAACCACTTGTCCCTCTGAGGTCCTGAGGCGCTCATCAACCCAGAGGCCTCCCATGAACCATATCTGGGAAGCCATCAGTGACTTTCAGGTGAGATGACTTTGATAGTGTTCTTGTGTTTGTGAGTTTACACCTGATTCAAATTTTAAAATGTATTTCGCGTATCTTTGATTTTTTCCCCTAAATAAATTCGGCTTTTGTTCTTTTCTAACTGATTGGTGGACCTCCTCTTCATCCCACTCGCGGGCCGTTTTGGGCAAAACGTGACAGGAACCACCTAACCACCACGCTACAAGTAGAGAAGCACCTGTGCATCCTAGGTCCTTGCCCACATAGTTGAGCTGTGGCAGAAAAGGTCAGCTCCAACGCAATTGTATCATGGGTGGTACCGAGCTACGGCTGAAAGGAGGCGATGCCGTTACTTAACTACTGTCAGACCACCTTACCCTGCAAAAGTTTATGAGCTCATAACTAAGGAGCCGATAACTGTATCTCAGGTTTTAGGTTGCGGTTTGATAAAGACGGACCTTTCGTAGATGGCAAACTCGAATAAGTTGAATGAAAAATGCTTCTGGAAACTGGATGAACTTTAATTTAGTGAGTTTTGGCGTGTTAGGAACCTCTTAATTTGTTCAAACATCAAGTTGGGCGCTCATTGCATAAAAACACAGGCGATGGAACACCATTCATGGCGCCATCGAAGTGGCGTTCTGCTTCGGCACTCAAGAATTTTCGCGCCTACTTATGTTGTTGATGTATTTGATAAATATATCGTGGGCTTCGACTTTCTGAAAGTGTTCATTATTCCTCGCTGAACCTAAAGCATCACACCGAAATGGGAACGTGGAAGGCTTACATGGGCTCCTGGAAAATATTTGTGGATTTCTCATCTGCTCTATGTCAAAAATTCTTTCCCTGAATTCGAAGCTATTGATTGTACGACTGATCACCATATTTGCTCTAAAGATTTCACGTTCAGTGAACAAAATGCCATTGTTACAATACCCCAAGGATCATTATGTAAAAAAAAAAAAATAACACAGGCATATAAAATTCATTATCGTTCCGCCATCGGTATCGCTAAATTAACATATAAAACGGTACACAGACAAGAAAACTGTCGAGCGGCACCCGGTTACCATCTTGTGAGTCTCAAAAGCTTGAGAACGGAAACCTCAAACATGAAGCCCGATGATTTGTTGATGTCTTCATTGACGCGCTATGACCGTTCCGACCACCAGCTCCGCCAGCACTAAGCAGAGCCACTCCTAAATTTAATCAACGTCTACAAAGATGTGTTCTCGCTCTCTCCCATAAAAAGACTTCACCCATAATGCATACCTACCACTCACCGCCACATAAATCCCGGTGACACTATTCCGATCAAGTAGCCACTTCAGAGAATATTGCTCACTAAAATATGAGGTCATTAATTTGAACCAGGATATGTAAAAAAATACAGGAGGTTACTGAGCACTTGTACAGTCCACGGGTTTCACCAATGCTATTAAATATAAATTTGGGCTGATAAAGTTCAGCATGCATAACCGTCCACTGTACAGTGTAACAAAAGGCTCCTACCCTCTTCCTAAAATCGACGACATGTTTGATGGAAAAATCTGTGCATCCTGGGTTTATATGCTTGATCTCAAGAGCTCTTATAGGCAAGTCGGGAAAGAACCTTCCGGCCGTGAGAAGACACCAGTCCCAACAGGCGATGGTTTGTGGCACTTCAAGGTGATGCCATTCGGTATGTGCACAATCCCTGCAAATTTCGAGCACCTCATGAACAAGCCTTTTTAAGGTCAGCCCCTAGATATGCTAATTCAACGTACCTTAATGACATGCTGGTGCATGAAAACACTTTCGAAGCAACCCTTTATCATGAGTGGGCGAAGCAGCTTTCCAACCATGCGGACGTCGTCTAATCCTGTCGTTTTCATACTGCAGATCTTCGCCTTGTTCACGCTGTCAGTGAACTACACCGGCCCGCCTGGATTACAGGGATGCAAGCAACACCAGCAAACACAGATTGTGTCCGCCAATGAAGTCGGTGGACATTCCGTGCCTCACCAAGAATTCCTTCTGGTTTCGACTAAGTTTCATCGCGCCACCGGATCGACATCGTCATCATCGGGATCTTCACGAACCGCCTCCCTGCTTGGCGCGGAATTCGTCAGTGGGCGAGGCAGCTTTCCAATCACGCGGACGTCGTCTAATCCTGTTATTTTCATACTGCAGGTGGGTAGTCGTCATTACTATTCGAAAGTGAGTAAGTAAGTAAGATTAAGGTTTGAATGGCGCAGCAGCAACGGAGGCCATAATGCGCCAAATAAAATGTTTATTAAGACTCAGCAAAACAGATGCTAGGCTAGAAAAGATTTTTATAACTTGTGTAGATAACCAGTTTTGTTAAGAAAATTAAAAACTCGTCTAAGTGGTACCAAGGCATTGTCACCAAGTAAAACATAGAGTGAAAGGGTAGATAGTTTCTAAAAAGTTCAGGAAAACATGATACGCGCAGTTGATGACAAAACCTACACTCCCATAGAATGTGTAAAATTGTAAGTAATTCCCCACAATGGACACAAAGTGCAACTTATTCGCCACAGAGGAGGTACATATGTGTCAGACGTGAATGGCCGATTCTCCAGCGACAAAGCATAACCTCGAGAGGACGGTTTCTGTGAAATGAACTTTCCCAGATGCCTATCATTGGTTTAATCACGTGGAGCTTGTTGTTGGTTTCAGTGTCCCATTCTAGCTGCCAAGTCTTTAAAAGTGGTTTAAAATCCTGATAGGGCAGGCCAAAAGATGCTATTGAATCTGTGTCAGATGCAGCCAAACGATCCGCACTCTCATTACCTGCAATTCCCACGTGACTTCGTACCCAGCAAAATTTGATATTACATCCAAGGCGCAGAGCTCTGTTTGCTTTAAAACGAACATGTTGTGTAAGTACATTCTTTGTGAAAACTCTGGAAGAGATAGCAGCTAAGACGCTTTGTGAATAGACAAAAATGACTGCGTTCAATGCACTAGCTTTGGAAGAGCTGTGCAGCTTGACTCAATGGCAAGCATCTTCACTGCAGAGCTCTATTGTATTTTATTAGCCATTGAGCATATTCTGGATAACAGCCCTACTGAAAAAAACCATTTGAAATTCAAATGGGTGGCAAACTGGGAAATCAAACGGGTGCGAACCTGTCGACCCGTTTGGATCAAACGTGATTATGGGATACGGGTAGCCGTTTGAAACGGTACCCATTTGATACCGGTGCCCGTTTGATACGGGTGCCGGTTCGACCTTGTACGTGACCACATGTTTAAACGTGCCATTCGAATCGGGAAATTATGCGCTAGCCCTAAATGGGGATCGTCTGGCAGGTTGGTTATCTTAAACATATTTAAGACGTTCCGAAACTCATAAACCTATTTATAACATGGAGGAAACACGTAGAACAAATGTGCTCACGTAGGTGCTTGCAAATGGACAGGAAAACAGACACAAGATTGTTTTCAATTCTCCTCAAAGTTTATTACGTCTTCTGTAGACAAGTACAAACGTGCAAGCGATCTGTGAAATGTGATAGGCACTCTAAGCGTTCATACAACTGAGATGATAGCAAACCAAACAAGAACCGGGGTAATTCTAGACTATGAAGGTAGGCTTTCGGGAAATTATTCGCCCGGCTGCCGCGAGAATAGTGGCTGCATAATTATATAGATAATCTGGAAGAGTACGAGTAGAAGAACGGTCAATCGTTGCCAAGAAGTAGGTTGCAGTGCACTTACCATAAAAATAGCCGACTTGAAAGATGTAATCCGTGGTATTTGTCGACACGGTCAAAGCAGGACAACCACACAAACACAAATGAGAGGGAACGGCTCCTGGAAGTTTCAACACGATGTGGCGAACAAGCTGTCATTTGCCGAACCCAACCAAACCGCAAGAATGCCTGACTTCTTTGAAAAATCGCTTGTTGCCGATATAGGCGTAGAACGTTTCGAACACTGATAGCTTTGGTGCACATCCAATACGTTGTCGAGAGACATCCCAATAAGACCGCAGGGGTTAGGCGACAGATCCAAGCAGGTGGACGCGCGAAGTTCGAGCTGGAACTGACAACAAGCAGACAAAGAAAAAAGCGGCTGCTAGCCGCACCCTTCCGGATCTCGATGCTTATCAGCGTGTAGCTCGCGCGCCGCTGCGGGTCATGTGACGGGTGACAAGAGAGGAGGGAGGGGCGAGGACCACAGGGGACAGCCCCTCTCTCTCTCCCCAGGCATTCCAGAAAGACGTGCTTTTGTAGCCTCGGAAAAAAAAAAAAAAAACACGCGCGCGCGCGCGCGCATTTTAGCACGTTCGAACCTTGGAAATGGCGGCGGGGCGGCCAGAAGCTCGGCTTGCGCCCGAACGAAGAAAGTAGTCAGCGCGAGCTCGTAGTTTCACTGCTGCAACGGCGGGCGTGCTCTCGCAATGCTCGATGTTCTTGCAGCCGCGTGTACGCGTGCTACCTTCGCTGCGTCTTGAATTAAAGTGAAACGGAGTCTCGACGTACATTCTTTCACGCGGTCGCGTCTTCTGCGAGAGAGATTCGAGCTGAATAAGTAAATTGAGGCAACAAAGATGGACAAAGTTTTAAAGTTCTGTCAAAAATATCGGCTCACCAACGTCGCGCGTTTACGTAAAACAACAAAAAAGGTGTTAGTTTTAGTTGCAGTATAAGCGAACATAAGCGCAATTGAAATATAAATATAATTACTTGCATTACGGCGGACAATCTGAAATCGATGAACCGGCGCTCTCATCCTTCCGGAAACATTGGCTGCTAGGGCTGAAACTCTAGGCGTGTCCACGCCGCCGATCTCTACGTTCAATATCAAACGGGCTCCGGAGAGCCGTTTGATTAAACCGGTACAGTTTGCAACATGGTCACCGGTTTGAGCAAACGTGCGACAACTTTGCCCAAACGAGTCGCCCATTTGCCCAGACGAGCGACCCATTTGCCCAGACGAGAGACCCGTTTGCCAAAGGAGTGACCTGTTTGTCCAAATAGGTGACCGTTATGGCTCATACGGGGGACCCCTTTGAGGCATACGGGCGACGCTTTTGACAAACTGGTGACCGGTATGGTTAAACTGTTACCGGTATGGACCCGTTTATTTTCATATAGGCGCCAAGTGTTTTTTTTCAGTAGCGAAGTTTTCCCCAAGCAGCTTGTAAGTGCTATGGGGCGGTAGCTGGTAGCCAAAGAGGGATCTTTTCCATTTTTCAGCAAAGGTATAACATGGGCACTTCTCCAAGAATCCGGGAAAGCAGCAGCTTCCCATAGGTATTTGAAAAAGGACAACAGGTGGGACAAAGATTCATGAGACAGGTGCTTAAGCATCTCGTAGTGAATTCTGTCTGGCCGAGGCGCAGATTGCTTTTTTAGGCTGAGAGCAACTTCCAGTTCACACATTGTGAACGGTCTATTGTATGCAACAGAGTTGAAGCCTTTCATAGTGATTTTATGCTTCTCAGCGGTAGACCGGTACTTTAAAAACTCTGTACTGTAATTGGAAGAGCTGCAGACATGCTGAAAATGTTCTGCGAGGAAGTCTGCTTGTCCTGTTAGAGATGCTGAGATTGAAGGAAAAAGTGGACTCCTGAAAGCATGGTTATTCCGCGAACTTTTTTGAGACGATCCATACTTCTTTAGCAGTAACAAAACTATTTAAGGATGAAACATACTTTGTTCATGAAGCCCACTTGGCCTGTCTTCGCGTCCACCGAGCTTGTGCTCTTTTTTTCCTAAACTCTATCAAATTAGGGAAAGTTGGATAGCGACAAAAAGTTCCCCACGCCTTGCTCTGGCTTTCCCGAGTGGAAGTACATTCCTCATTCCACCAGGGCTTGCACCTCCGGGGAAGATTTCCTGAGGTCTGTGGAATTGAAGCAGAAGCAGCATTTATAATGCGTTCTGTAACGTAAAGCGTTGCATCTTCAGGAGTCATATGAAGAAACAAGGAGGGATCGAGTGTAGCTTCTAGACCAAAAATAGACCAGTCGGCCTTTTCCAACTTCCATCGTGGAAGGCGGGTTGGTATCGATGAAACTGGTAAAACGCTCTCTAAAATTATGGGTAGATGGTCGCTTCCAAAAGGATTGTCTAAAACGTTCCATGAAAAGCATGAAAGTAGAGATGGTGATGATAGTGATAGATCGACCGATGTAAAAGTGTTGTGGGCAGCGCTAAAAAATGTTGGTTCTTTTTTTTTGAGCAGGCAGATTCCAGTTGATAATAAAAGCCTTTCAATAACTCCACCTCGAGAGTCTTGACGAGAGCTTCCCCACAAAGGATGGTGGGCATTAAAATCACGAAGAATTAAAAAAGGTTTAGGAAGTTGTTTGATGAGTGCTTGAAGTTCATGGAGATGCAGCGGAACATAAGGTGGTAAGTAGAGTGACACTAGAGTGATGAGGCGATCAAGAAGGATGCGAACTGCAACTGCCTCGAGTGAAGTTTGTAAAGGAACTTCAGCACATGCCACTCCACTTTGAACCACCACTGCTACACCACCCAAAGGGGTTGAGGAATGGCGGTCCTTCCTAAAAACTTGTTGATGACGCAAAACCTGCTTGTGCGAATCAGTCAGATACGTCTCCTGTAGGCAAATAGCAACAGGACGGAGCTCATCAAAAAACGAATTGATGTCATCTATGTTACGTAGAAGGCCGCGACAGTTCCAATGCATAATGCCTATATGCTTAGCCAGTGCAAAAGTGAATATAAAAACTGGTAAAAAGCAAAATGAGGTGACTATGGGTTAAAATCTATTTTTTTGCGCGGGGCGTTTTTCTTCTTTACAGCCTCTTTCTGCTGGCCAGTAGAGTCACTGGTGGCAGAAAGAGAGGAGTCAGATCCAGCGAGGAAACTTTCCTCGCCGGACTTGGGTCCTCCCTCGTCCATAGGCTCCTCAGGGGGAGCCGGAGGGAGACCTGGTGGGGTAGGCAGCCTTAACGGCTCACTAGGTCTCTGTTGGGTCGAGACGCGGGGTTGTCCCCGGCCTCGAGGAGGCAGGGAGGCAGGGGCGGCGGGGGTTGCCGTCCCTTGCTTCAAGGTGGACGTTGATGGAACAGCGTCCACCGTGTGGTTGGGGTGCAGTGCAGCTGGCATTGCACCCGCTGGTTTTAGAGGGGACACTGACGGGAGACACACCCCCCAGGAGGGGTCTGTGTTCCCGCCGATGCTATTACGGGTCGTGTGGGTCCCCTGCGCACGACCTCGGCATACCCTCTTTTAGATAGGAAGGAGAAACGTTTTTGAGCCTCATGGTAGGAGATGTTTTCTGTGGTCTTCAAAGTAAGTATTTCTTTTTCTTCTTTCCATTTTGGACAAGAGCGCGAATATGCTGGGTGACGGCCATCACATTTGACACATCTCGGTTCGCTCTCACAACTGTCAGCAACATGCTCTTTACTGGGGCACTTCGCGCAAGTGCTCCGTGACCCATGGCCGAACCTTTGGCATTTAAAGCACCGCTGGGGATTCGGCACATAGGGGCGAACACGGCACCGGAGGTAGCCTGCCTTTATGGCCTCTGGGAGAGTGGTGGTGTCAAAGGTCAGTATAATGTGCCTTGTTTTACGCTCTACACCCTCACGACGAAGGGTGATGCGACGAGCGGCAACAACTCCTTGGTCTGAAAGGCCTTCAACGAGTTCTTCCTCAGATGAGTCCATTAGGTCGTCCTCCGAGATAACTCCTTGAACTGTATTAAGTCTGCGGTGTGGAGTAACGTTTACTCTGTATTCAGACACTGCGTTGAGAGTAAGAAGGGCATCACTTTGCTTTTTGGTGCTGATCTCAACAAGAAGATCACCGGATGGCATCTTTTTTGCAGAGTAATCTTTCCCAACGATTCCTTCCAGTACCTTGGCGACTAAGAAAGGGGACAGTTTGGCAAGTGGTTTTTCTTCTTCAGAGTGTAAGACCAGGAATTTTGGAAATTTTTTGAGTACTTTGGATGTTTCGGGAGTGACTTGAGCTTCGGTGCGGCCCCTTTTGGGGGGCCGATCAAAAGGTTTAAGTTTGGAACCCATATAAAGGGGGAGGGTCTTCGGAAACTGTGGTGCACCGCCCACCACCGAGCCCAACAAGGGGATAGGTAACGCTCCATAACAAGAATGGCTTGGCTGAAGACGTTACTCTATTAGTGCTGCCCAGTCTCTATAACCAAGAGTGGTTCTGGACAAGGTGTCTGTCGCCACCCAAGGTTAGCCCTTGCCGCCAAAGGAGTTGAAAAGGAAAGAAGAGAAATGAGAGGAGTGAAAAGGAGGAGAAGACAGGGGTGAAAGTAGAGAGGGGATAGTAGAAGTGGCGACTAGACTGAATCATCCTGGCCGGGCCTTGCCAGGACTCCCGTCTACGAGAAGCAGGGGCCGAAGTGGTGTATTGCCTCACCCGGGGGGCCCCGAAGGGTCCAAACCTACCCCGAGCTCGGCTCAACCACCAGGATGCCCTTTTCCCCGGACACGGGAAAACCACGCACAGCCATACGTGGGCGGGCGAACCCGCATGGCTCGGGGTCCGTGGAGACGCCACTCTCGAAACACCTGCTTTCACAGGTGCGGGGCTATTCGAAAGTAGAAAGTGACTATTTGTGTCTCGTAGTGCTGCCTCGCCGGGAAGCATTGTCTTTATTTTTCCGACTGTGTTGATGCATTGTGTTCTTTGATTCTGCTTCTGAGCGGAGATATTCACTCTAACCCGGGACCTAAGACCGAGAGCCAAGGCAAGCAGCTTGACGAAATGCTGAAGCTTCTTCGTGAAGTGAATGCTCGAACCCTTAAGTTTGAGGAGGGCCAGAATAGTCTGATGGCATCCGTTAAAGAGATAAAAAGCAACCGACAATCGATTGAAAAACAAATCGTTGAAGCAAACACTAGACTAACAGTGGTTGAAAACAAGGCCTTAATGTCCGACGAGTGGCAGAATGAACTGCGTGTAGCACAGGTGATCGCCAATGACACAAAGAAAGAAAATGCGCTCCTACGCGCCCGAGTGTATGAAATGGAAAACAGTTCGAGACGGGACAACTTAATATTCCATGGAATCATTGACACTTCATCTGAGACATGGGCCCAATCCCAAGAGAAAGTACGGGAGGTACTCTATCGGGAAGCTAACATGCAGATTGCTGAAGACGGCATAGCTCGGGCTCACAGACTCGGCGCCTTTGTCGCGGGAAAACGTCGCCCAATATTCGTTAAGCTTGCGTCTTACAGGCTTCGAGAAAAGGTGCTGGTGGGTCGATCAAAATTAAAGGGCAGTAGTCTGTCTGAGAGCGAGGACTTTTCACCAGCTACAACAACGCGCGAAACATTTTGATTGAATTTGCGAAGGCTAGAATCCCGGACAAGTACTTTAGCTTACGATACAATAAACTTCACCGTGATAAAAAAGATTTTTATGTTCTGCTCAGACAGTGACAGCGTGATTGAAGTTGGTGATCGTGTTGTACCACGTCGCGTAAATGCTGATAATAGCGCGGCTGCTGAGTCAGTGCCTTCTGCTAGCTCCCCATAGCAACCCATAAATAAGCAAAGTCGGCAAAGGCGTTGTCAATTGTTTGATAATGTTTCGATGGTTTTTTTTCAATGTAAGAAGTGTCTTGAACAAGCGTGATGAATTGTGTACGACTATTCACTCTTCTTCGTCTGATATCGTAGTACAAACTGAAACTTGGCTTTCGTCTCGAATCCGTGACAGTGAAATAATTGCCTGCGAAAAAAAGTTTAATATTTATCAATACGACAGGGAGTATAGACCAAGAGGAGGAGTATTGATTGGAATTAACAAGCGTATTGAATCATTTTCTGCAAATATTGTTACTGAGCTTGAGTTTATCTGTGTTTGCTTCCAAGCGGGAAATAGACGAATTGTAATTTGTGCTTGTTATAGACCACTTAACTATTCCACTGGCTTTGTCAATGACTTACATGATGCGCTAAATATGATTACTGAAAGATTCCCTGATTCTCCAATATATTTGTTAGGCGATTTTAATTATCCGAATGTTGATTGGTCGGATACGTGCCCTTCTCTCAGTTGTCTTTCCTCTGAGTGTTCCAATTTCTTAAGCTTGTGTGCTGATTTCAATCTTTTACAACTCGTCACTGAACCCACACGAGTCACAGCTACGTCAGCCAATATCCTTGATTTTGTTTTAACTAGTGCGCCCGATCTTATTTCTTTAGTATCGCATTTACTAGGTCTCAGTGATCATAGTTCATTATACATATCTCTAACGGCTCCTAAGCACAACTCATCTAAATTGACTAAACGCATTCGCGACTATAGCAAAGCGAACTTCGAAGCTATTAATAACCACTTATCTCTTTTTCTAGATGGCTTTATAAATAACTTTTCTGAACGCACCATTCAGGACAACTAGACCTTGTTTAAGAATCAAGTGGGGCTGCTCACGGATAAATTCATTCCTCTCCGTTCGATAAGATCACACACTCACTCACCCTGGTTCGAGGGACACTAAAAAGGCTTTCTAATAAAAAAAAAAAGATTCTTTCGCGCTGCAAATGACACAGGCAGCTCGAAACGTTGGGAGGCTTATGAGAACGCATATGAGGCTTACAAATCTGCTGTACAAGATGCGAAGCTTGTGTATTTTAATCAGACTTTGTCGAATATGTTTTCTACTAATCCTAAGCACTTTTGAAACATCATTGGTGCTAATAATTCGAACGAAATCTCAATCAGGGTGGATGATTATATGTTATACCTAGTGAAGAGTGTGCTGAAATTTTAAACATTGGCTTTTGTGAAATCTTTTTGCAGTGTTAGTAACATGTCACATAGTTCATTACCTCGGTGCAAGTTCATGCCTATGGAACATTTCGAAATTGATCCCATTGGCATTGTTCGAATAATCGATAACCTTAAACTATCATCCAGTGCTGGTGTCGATAATAGTAACTCCACATTAAAAAAAAAATACAAGTGTATATTCTTTCATCACACTGTCAAAAATGTTCACCCAATCGCTATATCTCGGTGTCCTCCCAGACGATTGGAAAGTTGGGAGGGTGGTTCCGTTGCATAAAGGAGGTTATAAATATTCCCCTAACAATTATAGACCAATTTCACTAACTAGCATACCATGTAAAATACTTGAACATGGCATTGATTCTCAGCTTGTTAATTTTTTGGAGTCTAACCTGTTTTTCAACGCGGCTCAACTTGGATTCCGAAAATCATTTTTCTGCGAGACCCAGCTTTTATTATTTATTAACGACTTGCACTCTGTTCTTAATAGGGGGTCCCAGATAGACTGCGTATTTTTCGATTTACCGAAGGCGTTCGATAAAGTCTCACACGAGTTGCTTTTGTTGAAACTAAATAACCTTCGCATTGGTGCTAACGCTATGGCTTGGATCCAGCGCTTTTTACTACCCGATTTCAGTTCGTTACCACCAATAACCATAGATCTCCGCTCGCGTCAGTGACCTCCGGCGTGCCTCAGGGTTCTGTATTAGGCCCACTTCTGTTTTTAATCTTTATTAATGACCTGCCGAATAACATTTCTTCCTCAATTAACCTTTTTGCAAATGATTGTGCCATTCATTGTGAAATTAATGATGATTCAGATGTTATCAAGCTCCAGACAGACATTAACGTTATTCTTCAGTGGTGTGAAACTTGGCATATCGAGCTTAACACAACTAAGTGCAAAGTAATGAGAGTGTCTTGTAATCATTTAGTTTCTCCCTGCTACTGTCTTAAAAATGTTCCTTTACTTTCTGTATCGTCTTACAAGTACCTGGTCGTACACATAACATATGATCTTTCCTCGAAAATACATATTAGATACATTATAAGTAATGCTAATCGCATGCTTGGCTATTTAAAACGTAATTTTTCTTTAGCTCGCTCCTCTTTGAAATTAACTCTTTATAAAACACTTGTACGCTCAAAGCTTGAATACCCGTCGTCTATCTGGGACCCGAGCCTTTTAAATTTGTTTAAACCCTAGAAGCTGTTCAAATCGTTCCGCTCACTTTATCCTCAGTAATTATCAACGCACTTCAAGTGTCACCTTTGTGAAATCTGAGTTATCTTTGCATAGTCTTGACTCACGCCGAAAGGTAGCCTGTTTGTGTCTATTCCATAAAGTATTTCACACTAACTCATTCATCAGTCAACGTCTCCTCACACCACCTTTCTATGTTTCATCCCGTCTTGATCATCCTCATAAAGTAGGTGTACCACTATGTATCACGAAGACATTTCAACAATCTTTCATTCCCAAAACTTCTTTGGATTGGAACCACCTTCCCAACTCCATCCCCATAGTCCAGGCGGATGATTTATTTAAAACTGCTGTTTCTAATTTCTACTGTTCATAACGAATATGTGCTTTGCCTTTAAGTTATTCATTTTATATTTTTCTCTTGTTGAATACAACCCACTCCCTCTGTAATGCCGTTGGCCCTGAGGGTACTGAAATAAATACATAAATAATAAATAAATATGGCAAAAATCTTTGAGTGCCCCAGACGAGAAAACCTAATATTAAACCTGGAGAAATTCTCGCTTCACAGAAAGGCCTTCGGTGGTACCTGGGTCACGCTGTATCTGAGTATAGGACGGAGGCAGTCCCCAACAAAACACACTGTGCTTCAAACTGCCTCTAACCACCGAGTCAACGTGAGCACAAGAGAAAGGGCTCTGTACATATACCGACGTTTTCTAAAACACATTGCTTCGATCGCCAAGCCACAGTACGCGTTGGCACAGCAGAATGTGAAATTTTATTGGTAAACTCAAGCTGAGGAAGCTTTCCATCAACTCGGAAATGTCCTTACTGAGCCTCCTATTCTTAGATATTCACATCCAAACTGCCAGGTAATCTTCGTCGCAGATGGAAGCAATGTAGGAGTGGGCGCCGTCCTGTCTCAATTACAGGATGGAACAAGATGGGTGATTGGATAAAACAGTCAAGCATGACAGAACAAAGAAATAAACTACCGCGTTACAAGAAAGAAACTGTTGGCTGTAGTTAAAGCTGTAGCTAATTTTCCCCATTAGCTTTATGGCATGAAGTTTATCGTTAAGATAAAACCTGCCTTCCTCCTCCGGTGTTTGAATTTTAAGAACCGGGAGGACAAGTAGCAATGTGGCTGGAGCAATTGCAACAGCACCAATTTAATGTCGAACACTGAGCTTGTAAGAGGCACATAGGCGCCGTTACACTGCCGCGGAAGCCTTGCTCAGAAAATGTATGTCCACAGTGTCTCGTACCGAAATGCGCTCCCACTTTATCCACACGGATTCACCGTTTCAGGCAACGGTCACACGGCAAACGAGAACCCCGCTTTAGTAACCGATAACCAACCTACTTACTCGAGTCACGATACATTTCGTTTCCTTCAAGCAAACGTCGAAAACAGTCGGCTTTTTGTTCATTTGTGCATTGAAAGCAAGAAGAAGAAAGGAAAGAATAGTTCCTTGTCGCACCATATAAGTCCTTCATCAGTACGTACTGGGCCCAATGGAAATCTCTCATCATACAAAACCGCCTCCGGTTATTTGTTTTTGCTGCGAAAGCAACGATGAAGTACACGTGTCCTTTAAAATAGTCTTGTCTTAAGCGCGAGTGAAATTTCTGTAAAGGGACTACATGGTAGTAGTACCGGCGGGTCTTTTGCAGTTCACCAAACTCAAAAGCGAGTAGTATAAAGGGCACATAAAGGACGAGGCCGGACAAGACGTCTCCCAACTGGCAGCAAACGTTTAACTACCACTCTGAGCACGCCAATGAGGTAAAAAAGACGCCGCTATTAAAGGGATACTGAACCTAAATTTTGAGCTCGCAAAACAAGGTTGGACGGACAGGCAGGACGCTGCAAATCCCGAAAACATCACTCAAAGTACTATATTTCTTACGGATCGCCGTGTTTTCGGAAAAAAAATGCGGGATTGAATATTGCCCAGAAGTCCGACGAGACAAGTCACGTAACGATTCTCATTCCCTCCTCCTCGCTATGTCCAGTCGATCTGGGGAACTGAAGTGAGGAGGAGGGATGCAAGCCCCATCCCGTCATTCTCAAATTCTCCCGGAGGGCTATGACGTCAAAGACCTCGCTTGATCGCGCACTTCTTTTTCAAAAGTACGGCCATCCGTCTGTGATATCGATATAAGAGTGATGTTTTGGAGTTCCTAGCGTCCCGTTCGAAGCTTCTGCGGCCTTTTTTTGCGAAATCCAAATTTCGTTCAACATCCCTTTGAAGACAGGGAGTTATCACCCTATTGCCGGACACGTCGAGACTTGTGTATCGTGTACCCCCGTCTTTGAGGCCATATCAGCGCCAGCTTCGCACAGTTCGAAGTGCCGACGGAAAATTTTGAAGGCCTTTAAGATAGGCCACAGCCTTAAAAAAATATCGAGTCCCCCTCCCTAGCCCCATCTGAGGCCGACCTGGCCTTTCTTTGGCCAGACTTTCATCCTTGACCTCGCTCTGTCCCCTTCATAAGTCCGTTAGGATCCTTACTTTCCCCCCACTTGCTACTCCCCGCTATTTCGGTTCCTCACTTCTTTCTCCTTCTCATTTCCTTGATAAAGCACCCCTCCTTCTCCTTCCTGGGAGAAAAAAAATGAAAGCCGTTTACAAATCCCTGTAACGCCGAATTGGAGCGCACCTCTTGAGGAGGAGTAGGGAAGGATACTGAGGGGGGTCACGTCACCTGCGGGTAGTCGCGTGACCTCGGGGGGGGGGGGGGGGGGGGGGGGTCACGCGATCTCGAGGGGGGGGTCACCTGACCTGGGGGGGGTCACGTGATCTCGGGGGGGGTCACGTAACCTCGGGGGGGGGGGGGTCACGTGACCTCGGGGGGGAGGGGGTCACGTGATCTCGGGGGGGGGGGGGGGTCACGTGACCTCGGGGGAGGGGTCACGTGATCTCGGGGGGGGGGGGGGTCACGTGACCCCCCGGTTACGCCGACGCCGACGCCGACAGCGACGCCGACGCCGACGCTGACGTCGACGCCGACGCCGACGCCGCTCAGGCTGGAAACGGGCCCCTAAAAGCTGCGCTCTAAAACGCCGGCACGTCGGAGGCGTTGGAGTAATCATTAAACGTTGGCTGCTAGTTCGGAAACTTCTTCTTTGTCTATGTATTTTATGTTCATCCCTTTATTGATATTACCGTTACCAGTACGCTCCCCATTCCAACTAAACAGCGAGTGCGTGAGAAAGTTTAGTGACTTATAGCCAGGCGTGACGTGCACAAGTGGTGAAAAAGGGGCGCGACGTCCGTATTGTTGTCGGAGAAACATGATGAGCTATGTCATCGGTGTGCGACACAAGCGTGTGGCCAGTGACGTATTGGGGGTACTACTAAAAAAATAGGAGGAACTCGGTATTTCTAGCTATTGGGGATTATGTTACAAACCGTTTGTGCGATTCATCTAAACACGAGTCCGTACCCACCAAGCAAGGTCGGTAACTTTCCCCTCCCATCCCAACCCCTCCGCAACCTATGCTGTTGTAGCATTGGAAAAAGAAAAGAAAGGCCTTTTCAAATCCCTCTGACGCGAAATTAGAGCGCAGCTCTTGAGAAGGAGGGGAAGATACGGATGGGAGTGCATGCCCCTCCTCGTCCTCTGTACCTTCGCCTCCTCGCCTCCTCCTTTCCTCCTCCACCTCCTTATCTCACGAACACGAATTCAGTTTCTCCGCTAAATTTAGAGGGGAAAACACGTCAGATATGTTACGTCACCTATGAACAAATTCAGTTTCTCTGCCAGATTTAGCGGCGAGTTGAATTGGTGTTGACGTCACGTGACGTATATTTTTCCACTAAATTTCGCTCGATACGCCGATGTCGATGGCGACGCTGACGCCGCGAAACATGGAAACGGGCGCCTAAGAGACGCGCTCTAAAATGCGACACTCTCTTGAACGCAACAGCCGCTCTCTGAACTGTTGGCTTGGTGCCGCCCCGTGACATTATCCATAGTTGTGGCGAGAAGCACTTGATACGGAGATGCTTCAGGAAAGTGAGAAAAGGACGGCGAAGCGTATGCTATATAAAGTTTGCTTTCAGGCTGAGCTCGTGGAGTTTACAGTTGTCAGGCCTTCTGTTGTATTACCGCAAATTGCACTTTTTGCTACTATGTTATGAGTACCATCACGCATATCACAATGCCGGAGGAATGGCTTAGTTGCGAAAACGAGTATTCAACGGTATACCATATTTTTTATTAATATTTCATATATTGCAAAACATAATAGATACACCTTTTAAAATATTTCTGCGCGCAACTTTTTTTTTTTTTTTTTGTGCAGGGATACATTATCTCAACATTATCCAGAAGGGTTGTAAGAGGAATTCCTTCTGTTTTGAAGTTCACGAAGAGTTTCAGCGGAAGTGTCAAAATAACAGAGGACATAAAATTATGTTACATGTATTCTGACAAAACTAAAATATATTTATGCCCTAACTCTTTCTGTACTGCGCCCGTCAAAATCAATCGCTCGTAATATACGAATTGCGAGCCCCGTTGCAATAGTTCTGATACGTTTTTGGACAAGTTGCGGACTCTTGTAGTTAGTGTAGACACTCTAGTTTCACTTTCAGTATAGTTTTTTTTTTTTTAACGAGATGGCGATTTAATATAACCAAACACGCAGCCCAGGAAGAGTGCTCCATGTTGCGAAAATGGCGTCTTGACCGCGCGACTGCCGCCACGGAAGCGTTTGAAGTCTCGCCATTCGAGGGCGCCTGTGGCGGCCTTCGTTGCTCATACTAGCACGAGTGGGTCCGTAAATAATGTCAAGATCGTCAATTTTCGGCTCCGACAGGGGTACGTTCGTTAATTAAGCACAAAACACCCTCAACTGCAGGTCTGGGCAGGATGGGAAGTATAGCGATACAAATGTCTCGCTTTAATATTTCAGAAATACATTTAGTTTTTATATTTCTTTATCACGATACAATTTTTCAGACAGTTTCTGTATTTCAGAATCCGAATGAATTTTTGGTGTATTCCTTTCATCGCGATACAATCGCGGGCCAATGTATCTCGTTACTAAGTTCGAGAAAATTGTGACGCTCAAGCGAAAGCTAAAGACACTTTCTAATCTTTCTTTCTGCAGAGGGGTTGAAGGAACAGTAAATGTGACATCGAGGCTTTGTTAATAAGCAGATCAAAGTTCGTTTTAAAACACTATGGTCCCTGAGATTAGGGACGTCCTAGTATGTGGTCCGGAGTCCTTAAGTTGGGCAACTATTTTTGTGGAATCGAAATGCTTAAGTCACAGGTTTGCGAGCTTTGTAACTGTTCATAGAGCTTTCAGCGCCGTTGATTAGAGCGTGCGTAAAGTTTTTTCTTTAGATGATAAAATGAGGAATCATATTTTATCTGAAGGCGACGTGTTGAAGTAACGCCAAAGAAGGTACCGACATGGAACCATACACATTTCGCTACTAAGCTCACAGTTCGGTGGAAGCTACGCGCTTTTTGGACCAGTCACACATATTGTTTTTCCGCCACGTGATCACGCTCCCGCCCATACCCACGCGCAGAAAGCGGGGTCAGTTGTCGAAACGGAAGGCGGCTCATTGCTCTCGTGAGAGTGTGGCTCCCACCGCACACCTATCTTAGAAGTGATTGGAGTATAAAGGATGCTGACGTTTCGGGGATATGTCGGTATCTATACTAAACAAATTTAGAGGCTCTTGTCATGTTGCTTCATAAGCTCATCTAAAGTTGAACTGCACTGCATTTAGCATTGAAAGTATTTCTAACCTAGTACAGAGCTTCGGACTCGAAGCAAAAATAAAATATTTCTCTCTCTCTCTCTATTAAAGACTCGCATAATTCTCACAGCTTCATGCTAAAAGGAAACTGGCTATTTTACACGGAAATAATTTTGGGCTGACGAACATCAAAGTTAAAACTTCAATATTTGCCCCACTGTTAGTATGAGCTCTAGTCTTTACTGCAGGACTCATTTTTCACATTTTAATTACAAACCCTGTAAACGAAGTATAGCTTTTACCCTCTTTCGGAGGAGGAGGGAAGGGTACTGAGAGGAGGGTTACCCTTCCTCCCCACCTCCCTATCCTCCCTGCTACTCCTCCTCCCTGCTCCCTCCTTTTCCTCCTCCTCCCCTCATCCTTCAAGCTCCCCCCCCCCTCTCCTCCTCCTTTCTTCTATCCCTCCCTAGTCCTCCTTTTTTCTCTTCCTCCCCCCTCCTCCTCCTCCCCTCCCCCTCCCCATCCTCTTCCTCCCTTTCCCCTCCTCCTCCTCTCCTCCCCTCCTTCTCCTCATTCCTCTCCCTCCCCTCCTCCTCCTCTCCCCTCCCCCATCCTCCTCTTCTTCCTCTCCCCTCCTCCTCCTCCCCTCCCCTCCTTTTCCTCCCCTCCCCTGTCCTCGTCCCCCTACTCCTCCTACCTCCACCTCCCCGCGCGGTGCATTATGGGACATTTCCCGTAATGCACCGCGTGGTTACGCCGACGCCGATCAAGCCGGAAACCGGCGTCTAAGGGCTGCGCTCTAAAAATATTTGCATGGTTTAGAACTTTCCGACTGTGAAAGCGTTGTTCGTTCGGTCCAATATAAACCCATGTTTGTTGACACTTGCAAAACGCTTAATCTAGTTCGCAAACGGGTCTTTTTCGGAAAATCGACAGCGGCTGACTGACGAGCTTTTTATCAAGTTCTTTATAAGAAAAAAAAAATAAAAAACAGTCGAGAGTAGCAGCAAAGGTCGTATGTTTACCTCTGTTTTGCATTGTGTCCATATGAAATTGCACAATAAGTAGCAAACCGTTTTTTTTCTGCTTTAAAATTAGTAATTTTTGTCCGTATAAGAGAGTTCACATCAGAAAAAAACATTTTTGTAAAAAAAAAATTTGTGAGTACTAGTGCCCTGGGAAACTTTTTAAATTATTTATATTTTCAGATACTTTTCTATATTTTAAATGATTCCTTCTACTTTTCGCGATACTTTGGTACGGATGCATTTCAGTATCAGTATTTTAGCTGTCTTCATCACGTAACCCTGTGTTTGTATTTCCGAATACAATTTAGTGAATATCTGCCCAATCCTGAGTTAAGGCTTGTTTTGGTATTGGTGTGCATGTTCTCTGCTGGTTTCGCGTGTAAGTTCGGGCGATTTGTGCTTGTCGTCAATGAATTTGATGTTTCGATTAGACACACTTGTTTGGGTATTTTCATATTTATATTTCTCAAAGGAAATACATATTTATCATGAAGAAACACGCATCTAAGGAGATAGCGCTTGAGGAGATAGTGCTCCTCGTTGCAAACGTGGCGTCCACATGAAAAGATCTTCAGTGATCACCATCAGAGGCAAGATTTCGCATGGAAGCAGAAACAAGCCACACCCGATGCCGATTACCCACGAGATCACAATGTATTATTTGTTTACTGGAAAACACCGTTCCGCACTACACACGATGAGCGCTGTACATAATCAAGAAATGCATTACACGCACCTGAAAAGAAGAAGCGGCGCAACTGCAAGATGTCATACGAAGAGTGCGAACTTGAGCACAAGAGAAATGTCTCCTGCAGTCTCTGCACATATACCCGTGTTTTACCACATACAAAAACGGTTTTTCCAAGTGGCATGCACGCCGCGATGGTTGAGACTATGTGGTCAAACTTGGACATTTGTTTTTACCTAGAGCACTGCAATTTCCAGACTTTCTTGTTATTAATATTCGTCACATTTTGTGAATTTGACATTTTTTGTAGCATTCAATTTAGCCGAGTTATTTCCATATCTCCTTTCATTCTTGTTACGATACTTAAAGAAATATTGGTTCTCAAAAATTAAATCGTACATATTTTATTCCAACTATATTTTATATGCTTTTATAATTAAAATGAACATGAATTCTTCTACAGTTCAATATACTGCAAACTCATTAGACTATATTTTTCAGACAAATAAATAGTACTGGGACCCTCCATAAATTAGCTGAGTTTTGTGGTAAGCAAAGTGTTAAACAGTATCTGTACTGTCACATTGTCATGTTTCGTTGTTTTACAGCCTGGGACGCAGAACACGAAATATCTTTTTTAGAAAAACCAATACTTACTTTAATGTTGTTCTAGTGCTTAACGCAAAAATGAAAGAAAACAATCGTATTCTGCAAAATGCAGAAGTATCAATTTGCTTTGATTTTGTTATTTCCATGATGTAAGGAACTTACTCCTTCTCCTGTGATATTGCATGCAATCTGTCCTCCTTCTTGGATAAGTTTCATGCACTGGTTCGGTTCCGTCGTGGCACTGGAGGACAACTCCCCTGAGATGAAATATTGCAATAAATGTCACAACGTGCGGTGCAATCAACACAATTTTTTAGCACTACACGAAGCACCATGTAGCAAATGGGTCAAAATCAAGATGAGCTTTTCAAGTTTCCAAAGGCAGGGTTCAATGAAGAGGACGGACAGTTGATTGCAACTTTTGGGATCTGCTGTCCTTAGAATCATCAACGTAACAATGTTTGTATTTGAGGATTGAAGTGCTGAAAGTAGAGTTTCAAAACATACCTTGATATCTTTGTTTCGGCGCGCACGTTTGTAGTCCGTTGGTTTTATAAATCACTGAAATTGCATGCATTATTTCTTCGCCCCTCAACTTTTTCTACTTTTCTCTAGCATATTGACATTCCCTGCATTTTATGAATACTTGACTAAAGGTTTTCAAATTTAAATAATATAGGTTTATGAAAGGCCATGTAAAAAAGGACACGACTCGGTTTTCACACCCTTGAGGTTTTTTCTTGAAACTTATGACACTAAATTGATTTGAACCAATAAAGGGGCAATTAATTCCCCCGACGTCTCTTGTTAACTGGTGGGAAAGATAATGTTTCACAAGGCTAAAGCTAGAAGAAATAAATCTATTTTACCAGAATATTTACGCCGCGAGACATATTTAAGATAAGGAGCGATTCTTACATTTTTTTATATTGGGGAAGAAAAAAGATACCTTTAGGATGGGTCCTAAGCAGGCGAAATTCCCTAATAGTATTTTTGAAGCATTAGATAGGACACCTTCGTCACAAAAATAACTTTCTTTTGAACATTTCGAGAGTGAGATGTAGTCGTCAGACATATTTTACGCGAAATGCCATTCCCAAAATTGCTTCTTCTGCACGCCTACCCAAAATACTGGTAAAATTAAGCAAGTTGAACTTGAATATTAAAAATCGAAAGAATAAGAAACGAAAGACAAGCAAAGGACAACCACGCTGTTTCAATGAAAGAACGTGGTTGTCCCGTGCATGTCCTCCGCGTTTTATTCTTTCGATTTTAAGTACCTGAGATAAAAGCGTAAGCTGGAGGATCCCCACAGAACACGCATTTTGGCGCGTTTTTTTGTTGAGGGGCTATTGTTTTAGCTGCCTGTTCTCTCCAGACACTAAAAGATTGTCTGAATTTCAGTGTCAATTGAGAGAGACACTAAACTTTACACCAAATGTTTAAGTGCCTGGATAGAAGTGTACCATGCGTCCCCTGAAAAACTTAGTGTTTTTTCACTGGAAAAAAACAAAAGAGAAATTGCGATCAACCCCCCATTGCGTGTTGCTATTGATAGCGATAGGTCATGCGTTGTGGAAAGGCATGTTCAGCGAGATTCGCCTTCAGCCAGTGTGCCGTACGATGTCTGGAATAGGTTCCGAGAACAGAACCTGGGTGGCCAGGCGTGTCAGCGCACCCTGGCCACGTGGGCATTTTTCAACGGCGGCTGCCCGATCGGCGGGGGGGGGGGGGGGGGGGTGCAGTCTGTCGTGCATCACCGGAGAGTACGTGTATGCAGCTGGAACGATGGGGAGGTGCAGAGCACTCTCCACGTGATTGCGTAGGTTTTTTTCGGAACAAGCGCCGGTCTACAAGCGGGAAAGGAATAAGGGGGGAGCTTTGTCACAATTCGTGTGTATGAGGGAGGAACGGCGGGGACAGGAAGCAGTGCTTCTTCTTTAAAGTGGGTTTTTGTGTTCGTATTCGGACATTTAATTTTTTTTCGGGAAGGGGAAGAAACAGTTACCCCTGTCATAAACTACAAACTACAGAAATCACATTCTCCGCCCAAAGCAAGCGCCAATGCTAAGTATATGATGCCAAAGTTTCAGAAATATTGTTATCTCATTCAAAAGTTATGTTATTTTTGAAAATTGCATGGGCAAATAAAGCACGTTTTTTATATTTTTTCCTAACTGGTGCTATTAAGATCCTTAAACTCAAAAACTACGTCGGCCGCCAATTTCCTAATTAGTATTTCAGAAAATAACTTATATTTTCTGACTGAGGAAACTGATCGCGCTGAATATTTGCCATATGGTTCGGACGCCTCGGTCTACATTTGGGCGCAAGATAGGCGTTAGGCGATGCGTAATTTTCCTGGTACCTATGTCAAAAATTAAAAAAAAAATTGCTTAAAAAAATAAGCGCGCTATTTACATATCCAGATATATTTTAATTAGGTACGATTTGAAGACACGATTCTAATATGACGTTGGTTTCCATAGTGCTCCTAAAAACGATAAACTGGAAAAACGTTGTACAAGTGCGTAGGTATTACATAAATGCAACCTTCGTATATAACAACACATCAATCAATATTTACGTTGCGGGGTTAATTTCTAGTTATGAGTTTTTATGAAATTTACTTTGGTATTATGACGTTGGCCCATAACTAAATGTAATTTTCTGAATTGCTGAATTGATCTCCGTGAACAAAATATATATATATATATATACAACACGGGCACTTCACACCATCGTACGTGGTCTCCGAGGAGGATATAAACGAAATTGTGCACATGAATGAACCGTACTTAATCCAATGAATTAAAGAATCCAAGTTTCCAGGAACCCGCCGAAAGCCAAAAAACGGCTCCGCCGTTTTTTGGCTTTCGGCGGGTTTTTGGAAACTTGGATTCTTTAATTCATTGGATTAAGTACGGTTCATTCATCTGCACAATTTCGTATATATATATACATATATATATATATATATATATATATATACGTGTGTGTGTGTGTGTCAGGTAGGGTAAATATAAAACAATGAACCGGGAAATGTTGATAAGTCAAAGATGCGTACTCTCCAAGTTACTAATACGAAGTTTATTACGACGTTTCGAGCGGGGACTGCACTTCATCAGGTAACGAGTGTACAGCCCGTGAAAGTTTATATAACCCAAAGAAGAAATTAGAGGGGGCAAAACGCAATAGGAGATAGAAACAACATCGTCAAATCAGATAGTAGTTCACCTCCATTGAGGGGAGGCGATCCGAATCTTGCAACTGCTGATCAACAAAAGAGAACAAAAAAGCTAAAAAAGGGGGGGGGGGGTGGCGAAAAAACGGTTGGGGGAGATTATCCACACTCGCATAACAAAACATTGCTCAAAGAACGAAAAAAACAAAACAAAGACGAATTGGGTACAACATTTACGCTTTTACGACAACAAAAAATTACAATCTTCTGTCGTAGAGCGACCGCCTCAAAGAAATCTTCCCTGCCGCTCCTCGGGTCGTCTATCGACGCGGAAGGAATCTCCGGGACGTCTTGGTCAAATCAAAGACTACCACTCCCGCAAGCCTAGGTTGCCAACCGTGCCGAAAGCCCAGGTGTAAAGTATGCTAGCAGATGTCCAAAAAAAAGAACGACACGAGCACAAATTCAGAGATCACGTGGAAGATAAGGGGTAGATACGATTGCGGCACGCCAAACGTGATTTATCTCCTGCACTGCGATGTCTGTAGCAAACAGTACATCGGACAGACTAATCTGGCTTTCAGACTACGCTTTAACAGCCACAAATGTCACGCACAAACACTCCCTACCCTTCCGTTCTCAAAGCCCACCTGTCTCTTCCGAATCACTCAATCGGGCACATTTCTGTTGTAATTTTGGAATCAGACTTCAGCACAAAAATTGAAAGAGAGCAAAAAGTATCGTATTTTATTTAGGAGTTTAATACCTTAAACCAGGACATTAATGAAAGTTAGGGAAGGCTGTTAGTTTGCAGCTGGCTCCTGCGAGAGGTGGTTTTCTCCGTCCTTGAATCATCTCGAGATGCGCACGCTGAAGACACTACGAGATCTTCAATCTTAACAATCGATATTTAAACCGCATCCTAATACGTTTAGGTACGAACAGGACCTCCAAAACGAATAACTGCGGCTTAAACAGTTAATCTCAAACAGGCATAGACTGTTAGATCCTGCCACTCTTTATTCGAAGAAAAATACCCCAAAGTTTTAATCCACCTCAAACTTCAATCTACTAGCACAAAGGAATGTCTCGGGATTCGTTCGCGTTGGAGGTCACATCTGACCTATATCTACCGTGAAGACGAGTCAACCCTTCCTAACCAGAAACTTTCGGACACACCTTTTTTTTTGTGTTTTTCTTTTTATGCTTCAAAACTTCTTTTTTTTTTGCCTTTTTGTTGTGAAAGCGTCAATATTTTACCCAATTTTTTTGCATTCTTAATTTTTTGGCGCATTTTTTGCTGTGCGAGCGTGGATTATCCCCCCCCGCCCAAACCGTTGCTTCTCCCTCCTTTTTTTTCTTTTTTTTAGCTTTTTGTGTTTGGTTTTGTTGTTCAGCATTCGCGAATTTCGGCTCGCCCTCCCCTATATCTGAACTTCTATTTGATTTGACAATGTTATTTCCATCTCCTATTGTTCTTTACCCCCTCTTATTTCTCCTCAGAAAGGGGTTCCGGCTTGGCCTACATATATCTCTATATATGCGTAAAAAGGGGTTGGGACGGGCCGAGTAGAAGCAGATAGTGGAAAAGAAAATGATCCACAAAAGGGCATAATAAAATGATATAATGAGTCATTCGTATCGAGCGGGGACCGCTCTTTTTCAGGGTGGTTACTTCTTTGTTTCTCTAGGCTTGATCCCGTCGTCTTCCATTGTCTTGCTGCCAAGGCAGACAAAGTGTCCTTGGCGCGTTTTCACTTCAATCACCAAAACAATAAGAAAAAAAAGTCATAAATATAACAGATAAAAAAAATAATGTAAATGGTTAGCAGGTTTCTGCTGCATGTTTTAGCCATAAAAGTATGCGTGGAGTTTCTTTAATCCCGTGGGTAAGTGATTTGAATTTCTGAATAAAATACGCCTCTCTCAGTTATCTTTCGCGATCGAACCTGAATTCATATTGAAGAACGACTGTTATTGCAGCAAAATTGTGGTTTGGTAGGTTCATGCGTTTGGAAAATGGGAGTTGTGGGAGGGAGTTGACGTGTGATTTTTGGTTGTTAAATCGTAATCTAAAGGGGTTGGGTTCGGCCTATCCAGTCCATATCCCACAGGTTGCGTCGTAGCACATAAATAACGTTTACCGTATTGCAGTTCAGAGTTGCACGCATTTTGAAACAGAAATTTTATTTAGCGCTCTTAATTTGGTTGGTGCGTATATCATGTGGTCGCAAATCCGGCATCGCGACTTTCCGCAAGGCTGGCAACCAAAAGTTTGCGAAGGTAAGCTTTTGGATTGTACCAGGATGTCCTTGAGGTTCCTGCCTTGTCGTTACACCACTCGTGGTGGCTCTGGAAATAAAATGTTAAGTTTGTTGTTCTGCTATAAGATCCTAAAGTGTTTCCTCAGAAGTTTATTGAAATTTGGGAGGCTGGCCGAATAAGTAACTACAAGGTTGGTTTGTTGACTCTTAGGTACGCTAGATCAAGTCTGATTAATAAGTTGTGATCATACAAGTGCTCGGGTTTTTTCGATGGCCTTGACAACAATTGCCAGGGGATATTTTTGTACGGTGATCACTGTTTTTCGATTTTCTGCGTTACGATTAAAATCAGTTTAGTTGGAACAAATTCTTCTGAACCTATGAGCTTGGTGGAAGAGAATACTGGTTTTACAATGCTTAGGGTGTGAACTCTGAAAGTGAAGATACTGTTGGCGGTCTGTGGGTTTTCTGTAGAGTTTCGTTGAGAGGCTATTTTCGTAAATTTTCATTGTTTCGTCCAAAAATTCTATGTTAGGTTTAGAGTAGCATTGCGAGGATTAATGGCATTAAAATCACTAATAAGTTTTAAAATGTCTTCCTCTCTGTGTGGCTAAATCATAAATATATCATTAATGTATCGTTTAATACACAGTGACTTTAATTCACGGTAGAGAAAAGCGGTACTCTAGATCGGCCATGAACAGATTGGCATAGTTTGGGGCCATCCTTCTGCCCATTGCTGTGCCCTGTATCTGCAGAAAGTGCTTCCCTTCAAACTCGAAGTTGTTATGTTCTGGAACTAGTCTTAGTAGTGTTACCAGAACGCAACCCTTCACGCAATTTGTTTGATATATATATATTTTTTTGTGGACTTTTCTTATAGGCACTGACTACAGCATCGATACCGTCCTGGGGAGGTATTATTTGCGTATAGCGATGCGACATTCATGGTGATCAAGAAAGCATTCGTCGGAATAATTAGGTTTGATATCTCGCGGAGGAAGTGATTAGTGTCCTTTGTGAAAGAAGGAACTTTGGGCGGGAAATTCATTATCAGAAAGTAAAAAAAAAAATGAAAAGTCTTTCTGTAACTGCGTACATTCCTGATACAATGGGTCGACCTGGATTTCCTGTTTTTTTTTTTAATTTTGGGCAGCGTGTAGAAACGTCCAGGTTTTGGATAGGTGGGCTTCATTGCTTTGTACATGCCTGTCGATTTTTTTTAGAAGGTGTGTTAGAGTTATTTTTTCATTAATATTGCATAGCATTCAGTGGGATCTTCCTGTAACTCGGTATAAAATTATTTGTCGTTAAGTTGTCTGTATCCCTCATCTATGTAATCTTGTTCATTCTGAATGACTATCATTCCACCTTCATCAGCTGGTTTGATGGTAATATTGTCCCTCGCGTTAAGCGCTCGGATAACGGCGCGTTCGTGAGAAGTAAGATTGTTGCGTATTTTCTTCTGCCGATTGCAGCTCGGTATTACATATCGTTGGACTAATTCAATGTATAAGTCAACGTACGTATTGCGCTGTGCGTTAGGAGTCCAGGATTGGTCGGAGGCATTTGGGATTCGCTCTCGGTTTTCTTGGGGTATGTCACAGAAATACTCTCTAAGTCTCAGATTTCCTGCAAAATTATCTCAGTCCTTAAAAATTTAAAATTCATAAAATTCTTCATACTTGGGGCAAAAACTGAGGCCCCTCGAACACAAGGAAAGTTCCATGGCCGATAAGTTGGCGTTTACAAATTATTTACGTTCTGTTGTTTTTCACGTGTGCTGGAGTTAGGTTCTCGCTCAATCGATTCGGTAATTGTATATTGTTGTTTCTGGTTTGAGCTTGCTGCACATGACAGGTGTAGATTGTTTGTACCATCCGCTTGAATATGATTCAGATGGTTATTGTGAGCTATTGTTTTTGAGGCTTTGGAGGCACGAGATGTGTCCACCTTGTAACTTTCCAGATTTTTCGTCTTTATAGCGTTCAGCTCCCCAAGTCGCTTTGTCTCGTATTGCGCGAGTTCTCTGTTTTCACTGAGACAAAGGGAATTGCTATACTTAAGGCGGACTTGTGTTTCGGTTAGTTCTACTGCGCGGCGCTCACTGTGCTTGATAACAACATTAACTAGCTCGAGAAAGGCGTATTTAATATGTGGTTCCACTCGTTAATCTCGCTTTCGTTCACAGTGCTCATTGATGGTTTCAGTTTTATAGTTAGTCCTTTTGGGGCGATGCCGGAGTTCATGTAGTTTTGCAAGGTTTCAGTGTGGAGGTCGTGCTTAATACTTTATCTATTATTTTCCCTATGTCCAGAAATGATTTCGAATGGTGGTACTCGGGAGAGATTGTACCTTTTGAATTGGTAAGTCATGAACGAGGTGTCTTTGTTTGGACAGCATCGATGTAGTTACTGCGCAGATTGCAGCGGAAGGTGGACATAGGTGCTGCTTCAGCTTCGAGAATGTTCCCCGAAGCGTTCTGGGACAGTGTGGGACCCAACGGCGGAAAGGAATCTTGGAATCGTTGGTCCGAACTGGAAGGCGCAGGCGGGGAATAGAAGGTGGAACTCTCAGTAGAAGTACTCGCAGCTACAGCCACGTACTCGGCCGGCTGCGCTCGAGGTCTTTCTCGAAGAATGCTCGTTGTTTCAGGCACGCGCCCGGCAGGCGCTATCGGAGGGTTCTCCAGAAGAGCAAGCGTGGCTCCAGCCCCGTACTCGGTTGGCGGAGTATGGGTTCTCTCTGAAAGAACGAACGCGGCCCCAGCCGCGCACTCGGCAAGCGGTGTTTGGGCTCTCTTTGAAGTAGCACTCACTTCAGTCTCTGATTCCGTAGGTCGTCTGCAGTCTCACCCGCGGCCCTAGCCCTGCACTCGGCCGGCGGCCGGCGAAGTGGAAACGCGCTAAGGAAACTTTTTCTGCAATTGCAGCAAGACTATAGAAGACGACGGGATGAAGCCTAGAGAAACAAAGAAGTAATCACCCTGACGAAGAGCGGTCTCCGCTCGAAACGTTGGACTCATTATATTATTTTATTATGCCTTTTCGTGGATTATTTTCTTTTCCACTCTATATATATATATGCACACATACATTGGGGTATTGGAAAGAGGTGCTTTTTTAAACGTTGGTATTATATTTAGATGCATAAACTTTTGAGGTGCACAGGGGTTTACTGCTTACTTAAGTGTGTGATCCAGGTTTTCCCCAAAACATCCTCAGGATTCTTGTTAACACTCTAAAAATAAGCTTCCGACGATCCAAGTAATATTCTACATATTGGTTTCGTAAGTATCAAGCGCAGAAGCAGTACGCACCTCATGCAGTTGTTATAAGCACGGGAATCGCAAATAGAGACGTACTGAGGCACGGAGAAAACTACAATGTCGACACCTCTGACTGCTCCAACCCCGTATTACTAGAGGTTTGGAAGATAAAGTTTACGAAATATTTTGCGTCATCCTTGTCAATATTTTCCAGAAAACACAATATAGAAAGTTTAAGAGATAAATAATTATATCCAGTGACTAAAAAAACCGCTAAAGGTGTCTGAAGTGGCTATGTTGTAGCACACCTTACGTGATAAAACACTATTTACTACAATCTTTTACACGCTTCAGAAATGAATGGTGCATTCTCAAAGCAGTCCAACTTCAATATTATAAATTAATTAATATTCAAAAAGGGGTGTGGAAGCGTGTAGTAATGCGCATACTATTTACACCTTTAAGAGTGTAAATAGTATGGACATTACTTGAAGTTGAGACTGCGCTCCCGTAAAACATCTCAAGGCAACAACAGGTGCCCTTCATTCGAATTTACCTTACCGTTTTGAAGTGCGCTTACGAGGAGAAGCGTGACGAAAGTTATGAGTAGCATTTCTTTATTCGGAGAAAGTGTCAATGCCCGACAAGGCACATCTGAAAAAAAGAACATTTTGACTCTCTTATAAGGGTTGAAACTGCTAAATAAACTGAAAATTCCGATCTTATAACAGTTACCATTAAATAATTGATGTGCTCAACACGAGATATGTTTAACAAATGAAATGATGGAATGTTTTTAACGAGGCACAGCACTCTAAGAAATAGCTTAATTCGTCCGTCCAGCCGCCAGTCTAACCATTGTTTTCCGATAAGTTTAGCTGAAAAATTGAATTTAAGTATAGCTTTACACCATTTTAGGTCACGTCTGACTTCACATTATGACTAAACAGCTTGACGTCATGTCACGTGAGCAGGTCACGTTGTTGCAGTTTACGGGACGGGACGTCAATTAATAAAAAATCGTTTCCTTATTGATCTTCAAAACAACTGTACGCCACCTTAATTAATTAATACAATCACTCGTTAATTTTTGCATTCCAGGACACAAAGGACTTCGAAGATGACGGTCCATAATAATGCTTTATCAAAACATTTTGTACACCTTTGTTTAGTAATAATGTATCCAGCAGTGTGTTCTTAGAATGAAGACAACCTGTAACTATTAAGTTTTATAATGTTATAAAACTTTTTGATGAGATCGGGTTATCACACTGGAGATATCTATGACCCGAACTATGAACATAAAGGTTAGAGTACATAAAACTAAAAATCTTCGATTTGAAAAGAGTACCAATTCGACACGAAATGTACATGTATTTACCAAGACCAATAAATCTAACTGGTAAAACTGGTTAACGGAACATGTAATAAACAAAGTAATGATGTAAACCTCGCGTTCAATCAAATCAACTCATTTAGATATTCCGTCGAATGCAATTAAGGTGTGCCAGCTCGTGATGAGATTTTTCGCGAGGACCAGTTGCTACGAATCATTTTGTCATGTTAAATATAGGAAAGCAATCGTGTGTTTACAAATGACGTTATGGCCTGCTAAAATCACTTATCGTGAAATTTAGTTGACCGGCATAGAAAACATGCAGTCTAGCATGCAATACGATTCTGAAACGCCTTCCTGCCTTTAGCTTATTGTGCTACCAGGCTGTCTCTACCCTCTCAGAAGAATCTGCCCGATTGGTTTGGTGTAGTCTGTTTTTTTCTTGTGAGCACACCGAAGAAGCCTAGTATGTCCTGAGGCTACAACAGACAAGCCTAGCGTGTCTCGGTTGGAACACCGGAACAGTCTAGTGTGTATTGGTGGACGCATTCAACAAATCTGAGTTACATTTTGCGCTCGCCAAACCAGCATAGTGTTTCCTGGTGTGCAAAGCAGGCTATCTCAGCGTGTCCTGGTGTGTGCACCTAACCAGTATACTGTGTTTTGGTGTACACACCAAACCAGGCTAGAGTATTCTAGTGTAGACCAAAGACACGTGTTGTGAACTCTGCAATGTCACAGTAGGACACTAGGCTGGTGTGGTGTACCCTCCAGGCCAAGTCCAAATAATCAGGTACGCGATTAACTCTTGGATATATACATGGGTGTTTTCATATCCGTTCAAACACGCGTACGCCTTGAATTTTCACTTTTTTAAGACTTATTTAATGTATTTTATTGACTTTCACACGAGGAGAGATCACGTAGTTTGATTTTTTTTTATTGATTACAGGTTAAATATAATGTATTTAAAACTGTGTCGAACCAGAACCGAAATGAACCGAAAACCGTAACAGAACAGTTATTTTTACATGAACCGGGAATGAGTCGAACTGAAATTGTCGTCGGCATATTAAAACTGATCAGCAACTAAAACGGAAAAAAAAAATTAGGGGTAACCGATTGCAGAACTCAGGCCAAATCGCTCTTGCGAAAACTACATATCGCAACGAAAAAAGGATTGTGGCGTTTTGATCCTGATCCTGATGATCCTGAAAATGATTAAAGTCCGGGATAATTAAGTTGTTAAATATTTTTGCGTAATTAACTTTTTTAATATTGTGTTTAAGGGCATGGTTTAAATTCGAAAATTGCTCAGCATCACCGAAAAACACTAAATCAACAAATTGGAGAATGCTAGAAGGCACGCGAAGCATTTTACGACTTTCTAAAAAACCGCACAAAATCGACGGGTTTTTAAGTTTCAGTTTGCTATTGGAGCGCATCTCAGCCCGGGCGGCACCGCGCCCATTGAGAGATATTGCAACCAGCCTCTGCTGCGTCGTGCGATGACAGCGCAGCAGAGGTCTGTTGCACTATCTCTCCACGGGGCGCGGTGCCGCCGGGGGCGAGATGCGCTCGGATAGTAAACCGAAACTTAAAAAACCGGCAAATTTGTGCGGTTTTTCAGAAAGCCGTAAAATGATGCGCGTACCTTCTATTGTTCTGCAATTTGTTGATTTACTGTTTTTGGATGATGCTGAGCAATTTTCTAATTGAAACCATGCCCTTACACACATTATTTAAAAAAATAATTACTCAAAAATAATTAACAAATTAATTATCCAGGACTTCAATGATTTTTCTAAATGGGCCCTTGGCTCGGGACCAAAACGACACAAGCCTTTTTTCGTTGCGATGATTAGTTTTCGCAGGAGCGATTTGGCCTGAGTTTCTTGAAACACTCTGTATATCTGAAAGCACGCTTAGTGCACTCTACCAATCCGTTTGTTTCGGGGTGGTAGGTTGAAGCTGCTGCGTATTACATTCCGTAGTTCATAAGGACACTCTTGAAATCACGAGCCATGAACGATGTTCCTTGGTCAGAAATGATCATTCGTGGAGCCCCATGCCGCAACACCGGATGGTTGTTCTCAAAACTGACGAGGTGCGTCGCTGACGTGTCGGGAACCGCGTGTACTTCAACCCACTTCGTTAAATAGTCTAGACTCACAATAATGTGCCTGTTGCCATCTCATCATGGAAATGGTCCCAGGTGGTATATACCGATTATTCGAAAAGGACTTCGTGGTTGAAGTATCTGTTAAGGTTCTGACTTTTTTTTTTGATTCGGCGGTCTTTTGCGCATTTGGCAAGTGGTACATGAAGCAACGTACCGCCGAAAGTCACCTCTCAAACCCGCCCACCACCCCTTTAAGCGATTTTTTCTGATGTCCTATGTTGTCCAAGGTGACCAGGAGTTGGAGCGTAGTGACACATGACCATAACGTTGCGGCGCAGACTCGTAGAAACAACAGGCAGCCACGAATGTCACTGCCGTCATCGATGGCAGAGAAGCTGTAACTTAGATGTTTGTGCGTTCGCAAACTTTGCAGGCGTCGTCCGTTTAGACAAGAAGACTCACTACCTTTGTTTGCGAGATTACTGATGATAGTCGACGTCTTTTTGTCGTTTGACAGCGCTGCCTGCAACACAAGCAGAGCTCAAACAGAAACTGATGAACCACCCTCCACGGGATCGTGGAAGAGGAAGTGGGCGTCGTGATAGTGTCTTCTGCTTCGGTGAGCGATTGAAAAATTGTACTCTTGAATTTTTATGGCCCAGCGAGCAAGCTGGGGCGTAAGATTGCTCTTCGTTTGGTGCCACTGCAATGCAAAGGTTTCGGTGACCACGGTAAACTTCTTGCCATAAAGGTAACGGCGAAACTTTTTCACAGCCCACACTACTGCGAGATAGTCCAGTTCGGAGGAGTGGTACCGTCTTTCTGGCTTACTAAGCCTTCTGCTTGTTTAGGCAATGCGGCGTTCGCCACCATCTTTGTCATGTTGAAGAAGAACAGCACCTAAGCCTTCGCACTGGTGTTGGTGAGGATGACGGTGCGTGCGTCGTCTACAAAATGGGCCAACGTAGGCGGTTCTTGAAGTGCACTCTTGAGGTCCGCGAAGGCTGCCGCTTCTTCCGCTGCCCATACAAATTTGGCGTCTTTTCTTAGGAGACGGTTCAGGGGAGAAGCCCGCACTGAAAAGTGCTTCATAAAGCGTCGAGTGTAGGATGCGAAACCTAGAAAACTCTTTAGTTGCCTTAGCGTTCTGGGTACGGGTACGTAAGCAAAAGCTGACTGCTTTGCAGTGTCTCTACGAATACCATATTTGTTGACGACGTGGCCGAGGTAGATTACTTTGTCGTATTCGAAGAAACATTTATATGGTTTTACATGAAGTCCAGCTTTCGAGAGGGCGTCTAAAACAAGACTAATCGATGTTCATGCTCGGCAAAGCTCCCGGCATACACGATTACGTCATTGAGGTAGACCAAGGCCATGGCTCCTTTTGAATGGCCGAGGGCATTATCCATAAGATGCCGGAAGGTCTCCGGTGCATTGAATAATCCAAACGGAAGACGTCTGGATGAACTGAAACAAGCTGTCAGGCGTTACAAAGGCTGACTTTACAGCGTCATCTGGACCAAGTTCAACTTGCCAGTATCCCGAGAAGAGGTCCAAAGTCGAGGAGTAGTGGGAACCATGAAGACGGGCAAGAGCATCACCATGTCAATGTAGGGAGTACATATCGGGCTTAGTGGTGCTTTTTCAACCTTCTATAGTAGACGCAGAACCTTTTCGAACCATTTTGTTTTCTTTACAAACACCACAGGTGACCCCCATGAACTGTATGAAGGTGTTACTGTGCCCCTTTGAAGCATATTGTGAACTTGAGCGTTAATTTCCCGTTTCTCGGGTATAGAGACTTCTCGTGTGTGTTGACGTATTGGCGCGTGATCACCAGTGTTGATGGCATGGCGCACGAGGGGTGTGTAACTCAGCTCTTCTTTTGTAACGGCGATACCGCTTCGTAACTTCATGAGTAGGTACTAAATAAATTCTTTCTCTGCCGCGATTAGGTTGGGTCTAAACTGAGTCCAGGGCAAGAGTCCGGTTTTACCTGACTGTTCTTCTGAAGCGACAAACTAATGCGAACTTACAAGAGTGGCAACCACCATTTGTGACTCAGCCTCAAAAGCAACTCCTAAGTTGTCGCCTCGTTTAAGGGGAAGGTCGTCGCTGACAAAGTTAGCAATAAGAATGTCGAAGACACCTTGGCAAGAGGAGGCGAGACAGCGGGGAGTGATGAATTTCACACCAGGGCGCGAGTGCAAAACAGCTTCGATTATGAAGTCCCCCGATCATTTATCTCCCCGACGTGTTGCTGAGACCCAGACCGCCGAAGACTTTGAAACCGTAATGTCTTTCCTGGCAACAGCTGAGCCCATGAACGGATCGCAAACGAACTTCAGGGGTACCAAAGAGCGTAAAACAATCATGAAAGTTTTAGCAAGTAGGCGCATGATGCTCTGACTTGATTGTACGAAGCTGAATATGAAAAAGAGTGCGCAGCAGAAGTAGCGCGGTACAAAGATATTTCTTTAATCTTCGGCCTACGTTCTTCACAAAGTCCCAACACTGATTCATCGGCAGCCGTACAACGGAACTTGCTTTCTCGTGGTGTTGATAACTGAGCATGACCATGTTCAAAGGAAACGAGCAGATTGACAACCACACACCTGTCATATCCGATCATAAGGTGAGGGTTTAAATTCTCCAGAATGAAGAATGAAAGTCTCACACTCCCTCCAAGTGTTTCCATGGTTAGTTTTTTTGTGTCCAATGTAAGAAATGGGGCTTCCCTTTGGCGAGAGCAGTCGTAGTTTTTGCTGTCTGTTGTTGATGCGAGACGGTCGGCCAATCGTAATAACTGAGCATCGATGACCCCCCCCCCCCCCCCCCAACTCCGGTGTTTATAAAAGCATCGATACATTGTCCGATTCCACGCACGTAGACAGAGACGTGTGGGGTCAGCGATATGCACATCGATGTTGTAGCCAGGGGGACTTCGTGGACTACGCGGGACCCTGCCCCGTCGGGCACGCGCAGGGTTTTTTTCCCGACGTGGAAGACGCGATCTTGCCGGATTCCGGCAAGATCGAGCAAAGTGGCCTTGCCGCCCACAGTTGAAGCATTGACGCTAGTCAGACCTGCGGGGGCCGTCTTGCGTGTCACTAGTAGTAGAAATATTGTTTTGTGGGCTCACGATTGACGCTGTTGCTCTTGTCGCCGCGTGCATTTCCAACGCTCAACCCATGGATGAACAGAGTGTGGAGGATCGCGCGAGCCGCACTCATTGATGGCATCAGTGAAAGTAGAAGTGCTCATCAGGTGGAGTGTATATTCAGAACACCCCACCAAAGCTTTCCTCCCCAATCTCTCGACAGCTCCGGCTAGCTGTTGTAGCGACTCTGTTCCCTGGCGATAGGTTTTGAGAGCCGTTAGGTGTAGCTGTTGAAAATAGCATCATTAAATCGAGAGTCCAGAGCTTGTAATAGAAGCTCACATGTAGTTCGACTCGAATCCGGAATTCATTGGAGGAACTCTACCGCTTTTCCACGTCGCTGGGCAAGTAGAGCAGCAGCCTTGCCAGGAAAGTACCAGCCATTGTGTCGAGCCACCGTTTGGAATTGCATGATGAAGGCCCTCCAGGAGCCAAGACCCTCGAACGCCGGGGGTTGGAGCCACGTAGCGCCGGAAGCCGATGAGGCTATCTCTGCCTGTCTCTCGGACTCATCGTTTCCAGAATGGCAGATCGCAGCTGCTTCATGTTTGGGGGAAAGGTCACCAGAACTTTCTGGTCGCGTACCAGTTTGTAGGGCCTGTTCCAGGTATTCCAGTCGAGTATGCACAGAGGAGAGGAGTTGTTGTACATCGGTGGCTTGGTGACTTGAAGTCTGCACCACGTTCGCAATGTGAGGGGCAAGGGGATCGTCGAACTGTGCAAGCAAATTTACGGCGTCAGCCGAGCTCTTCTCTACCAACCGATTGTAGAGCTGTACGATGAGTCGCTGCCAATGTGGTTCAGGATTTGCAGGCTGGGAGCGGGCGTTCATGGTGACTACCCCACCGTTGCCACCGAAATGTTAGCAGCGTTCTAGCAGTTGTCTTTTTCCTACTCTCCGTACTTCGTCCTTCCTCTCCTCTTGTCCCCGTTTGTCCTCTTTACTTTCGCCCGTTACAATATATATATGTAGCAGTATTTTCAAATCTATCTACAAATCGTCGTATACAGAATAGCGATAAATGATAAACGGCGTGAGACTTGGGCGGGCTTATATTTGCACTCCGATTAATTATGTGACGTCACGTGTCATCTAAGATTATGCAATTATATCACGTTACATCACGGCGTCCAATCTCAGCTTACAGTTACGTCATATAACAATTTACTCTCAACCATAATAGATTCAATAGCGTTATTGACATCGTCCCGTCAGGTGACACCACAACATTCCAGCGTGTTTCAAGAAATGCTGTGACGTACTCGACTGTCTTTTGCACGAGCACTCGGCTGGAGCTCATGGCACTTGCGACATCCGAAAACGTTCGATTAGTGATTCATGTTCGCTAAAAAGACGGGAACAGACGAACTTTGTGAACAATTTCTGAAACTCAAACCGTGCACTATGCTTTAGCATTCCCAGCCGTGGCTATGAGAGACATTGGCAGTATATATCAGCACCAAATCTCATGGCCACTTGTTGCATTTGCGAGTTGAGAGCAAAAGCTGCATATAGTTTCTCCTGCCACCGTCCATTCACGGAGAGTAAAGCTGATGCGTATCCCGCAAGTTATCCGTGTCAAGGAAAGACAAATTTCGATAAGGGTTACATGCATGCGAGCCGCCACTATAGCTGTAGTTCGGTGGACGCAGATGCAAGTGCACGAGCCAGCTGGTGTCGTCGGGTGTTTTGTTCGCGCAGACCCGCAGCGGTACTGCTGCGCGTGTAGAAGTACTGCAGTTTCCAGGATGCATGCCGCCAGCGTTGGCGCTACGAAACTGGCTGGTGTGATTGTTCTACAGGGTTAAACAATGAGACGCCAGGCTCTTTAAATTGACGTGAAAATTCGGTTTCTTAACATATCGCGCTACGACTTTGTGCAGCGTCGCGAACAGATGGTGCATTTTTTTTTTGTAAAATTTGCTAAGAGCGAACTTACCCGAGGAAAAAGTAAAGAAAGAAAAAGGATTAGCTCCTATGGAAACGCAGCGACGCTACCAATGTGCAAACAACACGGCGCCGTTTCGCACGGGAGACAAGAGATGGCGCAACAAACGCCGCCAACGAGCGAGCACTCGGCGCCGAGAGCAGGCTTTTTAGCAGACGATCCTTTCGAATCAAAAGCGGCGCGCGTTCCGCAGGCGGCGGCAGTCGCAGAAACAAAAATAGATAGGCGCGGTAACAGCAAGGAACTGCAGTTCCTTGACTGCAAAAGGGCCGGCTCTCGGCGTCGTCTGCTCGTTCGTTGGCGGCAGTTGGCGTCGCGAAAGCTTGCGCCATCTCTTGTCTCCCGTGCGAAACGGCGCCGTGTTGTTTGAAGACCGTTGGCGTCGCTGCGTTTCCATAGGAGCTAAGCCTTTTTCTTTCTTCACTTTTTTCACAGGTAAGTTCGCTCTTTGCAAATTTTACGAAAAAATGCACCATCTGTGGGCAACACTGCACAAAGTCGTAGCGCGATAGGTTAAGAAACCGAATTTTCCGGTCGATTTAAAGAGCCTGGCGTCTCCTTGTTTCACGCTGTATTAGTTCTAAGCAGGATATGTGCCGATATTGCAACAACCCCCGAACAATCCATTTAGTACGCACTTAGTACGGAGGCACCTAAGTATGCCTCGTTAACTCCTGAATTGTTATACAATGCTGTGACCGATTATAGAATTGAAAAGACTAAATGTGGCTTATTAAACAAACCGGAGTTTGCGTAGCACAACGAATCTGTAAAAGGGTCAGGGCGAAGCAAAAAGTACTGGAAAAAAAAATAATAAAGATCCCGGTGGCCCAAGAGGGACATCCGACATTTCGCTAACAGTATTCAAAATATAATCAGCAAAGCCGATTAGCGAGACGTTGGCAACAGCTCTCAGTCTCACCAGGAGGTTCGTTCTCAAGTTCTTCTTTCCTGCTTCGACCACCTCCGTACTTTGGTTAAACGTCGGGTTGCAAAATTAGAGTGAAAAACTATTGTTCAATATTCAAAGGTGGGCAAGAGTAGGAGGGGGGAGGAGTTAAGAAACATGCTGCTTTTGGCGCGATATATACAGGTCGTAATCATGTTTGTCTCTCTCGTTAATAAAATGAAGGGTTTATTTCACCGCGAAAATGAACGACTCATCTCTAAACGCTCTTCCTCCCAAAATATATAGCGCTAGCGGTCCGAAATAGACGTCAAAGTTTCAAAACGAACCGTTTTCTTATTTAAAGTAATAAATGATTTTATAAACAATATCAATGGAAAAATGGTGGCCGACATTGGCCTTAGAGTCTTTAAGCTGACTCAAGTTACGAAGAAGGGGCACTATTTTCTCAACGAATTATAAATCACTTATCGCTAATTTAGTTCTGAAACTTTGCCGTTTCTTCCAGACCCCTAGCGCTAGATTTTGGCAGATGATAAGATTTCGGCGATTCATTGATTATTTTTGAGGTGAAACAACACTATGTCTTGGAGAGGACACACTGTCTACAACAAAGACCAGGGAGCGTGGCCCCGAAAAACTACTGTGTTTGCACGAGCACTCGTATTAGAATGCGCATTTTTAGAGTGTCCAATCGCTCGCGTCCTTCTTTACAACGTGGTACCAAGAAAAACAATTTATTTATTTTAAATTTATGGCTTTCACCGTCTTCACATCTGCTGCAATTTTAGTGGACTTTATCTGACCTCGTGCATTCCGCCGCACACAATTACCTTCACCAAATCAGGTACATCTGGAAAACAGTGGAAATGCGCAGCAACACGTTCCTATGACGTCAAGTGTTAGCCAGTTATTAGTAAAAAGTTCAATTTCCTGGCAAAATGCCATCTTTCTAGCATATCCAAGGAGACGGCACTAACCATCCAAGCTATTTAGCAATACCATGGGTACGGTGACAAATATTTTTTTAAAGTCATGTCTGGGGAAGCAGAGCTGTAAAGAGAGGGCCCAGATACACATGCAGGTTAAACCGGATATAATATCGGCCTCCCGATAGCAGTATTTTGCAAATTTTCTAGCTAATGCTGCTGCCCAAGTGTGATCTATATTAGAAATATCGTTGCATCTAAATGCCCTTCTTTCTGTTTACTTAATTTTTTGAAGATATATACATGGGTATTTAACTTTAGATATAACATGTGAGCAAAATATTCATCTTTTTGCATTCCTTAATTGTGAGCTGGTGTTTCGCACTACCGTATATGAAAAATGAAACACGTCCCATAAATCATCCAAACAGGTGCAATATGTTTACTAGCGGCCTCTAATGTCGTCCTCATACAGTAATGAAAGCTTCGTACATACATATTTTGGTAACAGTAAATTTTTATTGACTTGCTGGCCAACGATGTAACAAGTTGAAAAAGAGCATACCTTCTTATTAAACATATGCACCTTATCTGAATGCTATTCCCATTACCGAAAGATTTCTGCAATTTATTTTCGACCATTTTGTTCTTAGCCCGAGACTGAGGCAGGAAAAGAGAAAAGTTTCGAAGTAGAAGAAAAATGAACAGTCGAAGGCTGTGTTAGAGACGTGTCTTCGACTGTTCATTTTTCTTCTACTTCGAAACTTTCCTCTTTTCCTGCCTCAGTCTCGGGCTAAGAACAAAATGGTTAACATCCACCAGCTCGCCTGCGCAATCACTACATTATCATTATTTTCGACGTTTTTATTTTCAATAGACACAGTTCTTTTTTTAAGGTTGGTCTAAACAAATGTGTTATCTCGACATATAAAGTACGTTTTGATCATAAAAGCCTGTTATCGCTTCTACGTTAGGGCGAGTAATCTTACGCACATTTGAGATGGACGAAAACAAGATACACAGTGGCGCGTGCAGGATGGCGGGTGGAGCACGCAAACCTAGCGATTCCTTTCAATATATTACATGAAAACCGTGATACGGATATTGCACACGACATTTGTATTGCTTCTGCTGCTGAACTGCGACAGCAGCGATTGTTTATTGCAGAGCTCTGTGAGCGATTCATTGTTAAGCTCTGTCAAGTTTAAGTAGCGCCCATCTCGATTGAACTCTATAAAGATTCGAATGCTCGCGACTTTCACTCCTCGATTCGGGGTGTGGCCTCACGGCCACGAAGTGGATTTCTCTTCTTTCGCGGACTTCGGCAACCCATCAGGATATACCAGCGTAATTCATGTCTGTGCGCGTGTGCGGGGGGGGGGGGGGGGTGTTTTGAATACGCTGAGTTCTAGCTGATTGTACTCACATGTGAGTATTGTGGTTTGTAACTCTCCTCCAGAGCCGGTATGACGACGTAATTTGCATATAATGGTGTCTGCAATAGAAAGTCTACGTGGTAAAAGAAATAGGTGCGCCTATTTGTTCTTCTTTACCCGTTTTGCATTTCGGCTTCCGGTGATCACTTTCTGCATTATACTGTATTTAGTGCGCATTCAATTTGAACCTATTTCCCCTCTCAGCGACGGGGATCAATAAAGATGTCATTTTGTTTTAAGCAAGAATGTGGCCATCAACTATCCTAAGTTTATGGACCGAATTAAATCGGTTTCCGCTTATCAGAGCTGATGACTGAACCGACATTTTGCATGGCGGAGCTGAACTGCATCTGATCCGGAATGATGACGGGTACAAAACTTTAGTTTCTAATGTTGCTTCTACCTTTTAAAATCGCTGTGTAACGAGTTTTCACTATGCACACAGACAGCTTATATTAGACCCCTGCCATTTACCACCTATAAAACGAGCGTTGTTTATTTTTTCTCCACGCAATGGTGGTTGCAGTAACAACAAAACAAAATCGAAAAGCGTTCACCGCTTCATTTTGCAACTAAAACAAGACGTTAAGTGATGTGGAGCCGACTATAAACCGAAAATGTTAATCGTAGTCACGCTCTGGTTTTGGTGAAGCGCAAGCACTATCGTGCTAGACACAAAAGGCGCGCATTGTAACGGCCTCGTATGGACGGGGGGGGGGGGGGGGTTAACTTGAAGAAAACTGGAGCATCGGGTGTCCCGCAAAGACCTTTGGAGAAAAATTCGCTGCACCCTACAGAGGGCGTTTCGCGAATGACGGGGCTGAAAACAATCATAGACCGCCTCCACCTATGAAAAACTCTGCGCTGTGGCACTTGGCATAGAGAAACGTGAGCCACGTGACGCTGAGTGCGAGAACGCTTTTTTATGATTGAAAACATATTATTATTCGCCGACCACCCTGTCTAGAATATAGCAGCTGACTTGCCCAAATAGTTCGCCAGAACACAAATTTGCCAGATTCCTCAGAGTGCATTTTCTTCCTCCGACGGCAACCACCGCACCCCCAGAATTCCTTCTGATCGAAAAGCACCCCACCCCCCCCCTTTCCCGCAGCATCAGCGTGTTGGTCTCCTCGCTCTCAGGTCGATTTGACAAAAAAAAAAATCAGACTGAAGAAATTTAGTGGCCTTGAGGCCGCCTACCTGAAGGGACTTATACATCTTTCAAAGAATTATCAAGGTACCTTTAGCTAATGGACATTTATTTTCGGTGCATAATCATATCGCGATGGCACGTGGCATCTGCTCGCGCGTACTTATTTGCCGTTTGGAAAGGGACCTATGTGGAAATGTACCCCCATGTCTGGGTGTGAAATGGGGTACTATATCAAACACATCTTTCATTTCGTCATCACGAAAACAATTTTAAATTGATAAACAGCTATTTATCGTCAGCAAAACATATTTCAGTCATCGAACCTCAGATGTTTAAAGTTGGTACATTGGCACTGATTGTCAACCTCTCTAGTGTAAACAGATGTGGAGGTGGTTCAGGCACTACATGGACGGTTGATTCGGTCGCGCACATCCTCTGCACAGTAAAAAAAAAAAAAAAAAATCATTGCTTCTTCGGGAGAGCGAAGCCTCAAGAAAAGCTTTTCTCTAGTCCGGCCGTATCACAAAAACAAGGTGAGTTCCAGATATTGCAACAGTCCATCTATTTTCGTCATTGCGGCAACTGGACACGTGCCACTACCGAATCGTAGTAATGCTAGTTGATCTATTTATTATTGTAACAAAAAACTTGAGTGCTCACAAAATACTCTGGTACAATTTATGAGCATGGTTCAAATATTGTCACTCGGTAGATTATCCAAGCACTGCGACATCTTAGCTAAATCATCGAGTTGGCAAACAATAGATTGATAAAAAAGGCTAGTTTTTATAATTAAATTTACTCCGTAACAAAGATGCGTCTTGGGGAGCAGCATTGCTAGCCAATATAATTGGGTCCATCAAGTACAAGTAATCCCGCACAGAGTGTAACTAGATTAGCAGTGAATATCGACTCAGCGCCCCTTTAAAATCGAAACACCGCTCTTAGTACAGAGGCACAAGAGGGGTAAGCGCCAAAAAAGTGCCAGATTTAGGCTTTAATTCTTGTTGTTCTGTTTTCACGAGGCACGTTTTGTCCTAAATTGTAAAGCAAGCGCTAAGTTTGGACTCATTTTGGTTTTCTCTCTTGATTCGTGACATCTTTGGCTCAAGTATGGCACACTCAATATTTACAGCAAGCCAGAGAAAAGTCATAGAAACGCCAAATGAAATCTAACCTGGCACTGGAACCTGGCATAAAGGCCAATATTAGGCACAAGTTATGCCTCTAGGATTGTCAAACTTCTCTTAAGTAGATGTGTCCCTCGGGTGACACCTAGGTCTATTCATGCATTTTTAACGCGATCCCTTTTAGGAGCTCGTGTCGCTAAAAGTCTGGCGTCAATGTCGGCGTCGGTGAGACCAAACCTCCCATAATGCAACACACGCAGCCATGTGTGACGTCACACGTGACTGTTGCGTCATGGCCCAATAAAAGCGCTAAACGTGGCTAGATAATTTTCCTCTAAATTTAGCGGAAAATATTTCTTCAAGTTTAGTGTAAACATTTCCTGCAAAGTTAACGATATGTTTTCCTGCCCACGTTTAACGGGAACTTTTCTCGCCTAATTTAGCGCAAATTCTTCCCACCAAATTTGGCGGAAACGTTTCTCGCCAATACGCCAATTTAGTGGAAAACGTTTCCGCCAAATATGGTGAAAAAGTTTTCTGGCGAATTTAGTGGAAAGTTTTCCCATTAAATTTGGCAGGGAAATTCCAGCCTTGCTACTTCACGTAATACGTGACGCTACCAACTGAGCCACTCACACTCGCTTGCACGGCTTGGGACCAAGCGCGGGTTTAATGAGAAGGCTCTGGGAAGGACAAATATGAAACGCTGAGAGGAGATCACTGCGAAAATGCCTGTTTGGGGTAGATTATTCATTGAGTTCCTAGCACTTTAGCGGCGTTTCGTCCTTCCTCAGAATAATGAAACCGTGTTTTAATAATCATATATTAAAACTCGACAGTTTAGTTGTGCTGTATATGAAAAGCAAACAAAATACTGCTCGAATTAAGTTCTAGCTTAAAAAAAACAAGACAAAAATACAGCACAACACCTTATAAAGAAAAAGAAGACCATAAGAACGTGAATTCCGACTAAATAAATCAAAATTACATGGTGATGCACGAATGTTCCCAAACCCCGACTACAAGGTTCAGTCATCCAACCACATCCAATCGCATCGCCCCTACTAACATCGCCGCGAATCTCCCACAGTTTGATTTCGAGGGGTTTGGACATTTTCGCACTGTATTAAGGTTCGAATTTGAAAAGCTCGCATCTTTCGACAACCCGCTGAGGTTCCAATTCCAAGCATTCGAAAATGTCTTATGTTCTAAAAAGTCAGAGTTTCAAAAGTAAGATTTTTGGACAAAGCAAGTTGATTAAAACGTTAAAAAAAATTTAATTTCAATGAAATTCAAGTTACGAAAATTCGAAAGTTGATTTTCTTCGGGCTACATGTTTGAAAAGTTCGAAAGTTTCAAAGTTTAGCTCAAAAAGTTTCAAAGTTTAGCTCAAAAAGTTAGAAATTTTAGAGACGCATACCGAATTCTGCAGTTTCAAAAAAGTTTTTAGATTCGAAAAAAAAATCGCCAAATGTGCGACAAATATTACTCAAGACTTGCACATTTTTTAATGCCATTAGTACTTCTTCCTTCTTACTACTGTGATGCTGTCGGTACTACCTGCACTAGTTGTCATTTGTCAAAACTCGTGAAACTAGATTTGAGTTGATTGCAAGGTCCATCGAAACGCCATACCACGTACTTTCTATCTCTTCGCAAATCACTAGCTATCTGATCAAACGTCGCTTTCATGAGATGCTGGTATGAAGCAAGGAAATGAACAAGACAAGGGATGCCCATAAAAACATCCAGGCTTCTCGAATTTTTTTTTTTCTCTGGGCGTTTTTTTTCTTTTTTTTTTTGATTGAATGACCCACGCTGCAGACGCTGGACACAGGCCCGGTACCCGACGAAGCTCTAGACTGATGAGACCGCAAGCCTACTAAATTAGGGGCTCCCCGACCACCAAATATGCAGCTGATCAAATATCGACCAGCCGTCATCATGCTCACACTATTGCCAGTGACTGGAACTTTTTTTTATTCGATGAATGAGGATATTAACCGCTCTAAAATGCAGCTGTTTCTAATGACACCAGAGTCGGCGCCGATCCAGCGTTTGCTGTAGAACGTGCGCACCGCGCTCCGCGTTCGTCTTTGACCGACCAATCGCTTAAGGCTGAACTCCATGGGACGAATATGCAGCGAATAACCGACGAATTTTGCCCCTCGGTTTTTGCTCTGCGCGTGGGCTCAACACAGTGGCTGCTACGTCGCGCGCAAAGCGAGCGTGACGTCGGGTGGCGTTCGCCAGTTATTCGTTACATAATTCTTTTCATAGAGTTCAGCCTTTACTCGACGAACTATGGGGACTTACGTTCAGAAACAACTAAGGTTATGAAGGCGACCGAGGCCCTCAGCCAAACGCTGCTCTCCTTCTTTTTGCGCGGTGCTCTCCCCTTTCCACTGTTTTTTGTGCAGACAGACGTCGTCAGTTTTTCAATGTTATGTGGGTACTGATGTAAACGAATTAAACGCTTAACATTTTAAATCGCATTGGACCCTGTCAAAATTCAGTTGCGAAAAACGTTCGCGGCATTTCTACGTTTGAACCCCCCCCCCCCCCCCCCCTTCCCCCAGTTTCCTTTTTTCTCCTCCACATCTCAGGCGTCTAAAGCAGACGACGATGGCGTCGACGTGCGTACAGGTTGTGTCGCGCGATTGTTTAGCACTTATATACCTTCGGCTTGCTGCCCTACGCCTGAAGATCGAATGGCCGGTATCATGAATGACAGTTACAAAGTAGCTGTCCCGCGACCGTCGCGAAGTCGCTACGTCGTTGGCCGCCATCCCGTCGTTATAGCCTTCTCCAGCCCGCGGTACGCCGCCATATTGAGAACGACGAAGTATATCTACTTTCTGCGATCTCTGGCATGTTTTTAGTCAACATATTTTCGGCTTTTTGGAAGCCAAAAAAAACAAACGAATTTAATATTTTTTTAGCATTCGATATTGGTTTTAGTGTCTTAAATTACACAGCTAGGCTTTTGAATAATATTTATACGCTAGTTTGAACAGCACGTTCCCTTAAAAAAAAAAAAAAAAAAAAAGTGAGCGGGCCCCAAGCCGGCCAAATCTCGAGCGGGGGTTTTCGGAACCCAAAAACACAAACTTCGAACAACGAATTTTGTCCTGGGTATTTGGACTTTCATAGGTCATGTTAAAATAAAATTCTCCGCCAACATAAATACCCTGGCAGTGCCCATTTGACGCTCCGGTCAATTGGCGGTTAGTTTGAAGTTTGAACAAGCCATTAGTTGAACGAATATTTGGCGTAATTAAATTGTGCAGTCAAAAAACTGTTGTAAGACTTGTGCTACTAATGTGCCTTATCCGTTCTCGGTTTCTTCCTTTCCGCTGCTCTGTGCAGGTTGCACGTTCGCCGCGTGCTCTCGCCCGCATCCCGTGATGCCAGCACTCCCCAGTTTGCACAGCCGCTAAGCAAGCCAGTTAGCCTAGAGTGCCTCAATGTCCTTATTTTTAAGATAATGACATCCTTTGCAAAATCCGGGATAAACAAAGAAATCGCCGAAAACTCGCCGAAAACTCGCCATAGCACAGTCAACGTCAAGAACGCTCTCATGAACACGCTCTTTCATGGGATTCCAAAAAAAGACAAAAAGAAAGCATTCTCTTCAGAATAACCACATGTCATCTTCACTAGGCAAAGTGCACATGAAATTGACCTAAGCTAGATGCCAAGCTTGTTAAAGTTTATTACCTTATAGGCTTATATGCTTCTGCGATTTTAACCTGCTGTTCTGGCGGTGTGTCGCGTGCTGTTTTCACCGATCAGTTTGGTCTTCAGGTGATTTTAGGTTGGTGCGCACATTTCACGCCCGTGCCCTTGATTGAAATAGTCTGCGCATGGAGCTCTCCGACGGCCTCGAATTCCTCCGTAGGCCTAACAAGCCAGATGAAGATGCTGAGTGCCTCTGCAACAGCATAAAGCTATATAAAATGCAAGAGGTAAAATGAAATAAATAAAGTGTGTCCTCCTGTGTACCCTACATTTGATCATGTGCTAGATATTCCAACCAGAAACCAATAAACGCAACCTCTCAATGGTATACATATACAGCGTTCCCAGAGTAACATATCTGAACCATCTAGTCGACCAAAAAGTTTCAACTGAGGTATTTTACCTACTATAGATTAGTAGTGCTAAACGATGAAAACAGATCAAGTCCCGACATGTTAAAATCGGGCTGCATAAATTGCGGAACAATTTTGAACGCGAACGTAAAGTAATTTAGGCATATAGACACCGTTCTCTTTGATGTTATATTATGGAGTCTGTTGCGGACACCATCGGAGGCGAGAAAGTGATTCCACAAGGGCGTCCAAAACACAACTAGCGTAGTATCCGGATTATCTACATGTGCTGAATACCCAGTAGTGTGCAAGCTATTTCGTACGTTAATAAAGCAAGCATTTTTCAATGTGTGCTGTGCGTGAGAAGCTCTTGCGTGCAGAGCATGCACCTGGTATCAGAAAAAAACATTTTTAAGATTCGGCCAAACTTCTCCCAAGTGCGTGTTCTGTATAGCTCACACATAACAACACGCTATAAAAGGACAAGGGCCCAGCCGCCCGTGCCACGTATGGTAGTTGACTTAGCACCACGCGAATACGTTTTAAGTCCGAGGGTTTGTCTAGATGCACGGACATGCGCACACAAGCAGTCTAAACTTTCAACACAGCTATAGCGCTTGACATATGATCTTGAAATAACGTACCGGGTTTACTATGATGGCCTTCAGCCAGAACGAAGACAATATACCGGGGTAAATGCTATTGCATTACGAGGAAAACAAATCGATATGCCGCCGACGAGCGATATTATCGCGATGAAATGTCCCGTAGTTAAAACATTCTTGATTACATGGTTCAAGGCGTCGAGAATCGCAGATATCTTTGAATTATTTTACGAGAGGCTCTACGAGGCGCGACAAAAAGGACTTCAAAGCAGAGAACTTGTTCCGATTTCTTGAACCACTGGTAAATAACGCTAGGTTCACCATATAGCGTTCGCTGGTACTTGTAGCACTGTTCAATCATAACCTTGATAAAGCGAAAGGCCAATAGCATATGTGTCACGCGCGGGAAAAGCCACTACAAATGCATGAACAAGCAAACAGGCTAACGAAGTGCAGCTACTCGCTGCTAACTACAGGCATCCCGCGGACTGAATAATAAGCGGTTCATAAATGATGCCAGCTCTTGTTCAGTCTTCTCTTCGACTCGCGTCGTTTCTTTTTTTTTTTTCGTTTTTATTTGACAGCTGTTGGTTTACGCGGGGCGCCGAGTTAACGATCACCGGGATATTTAGTTGCAAAGAAACTGTCGTCTTTTTGTGTTACTTAAGTAATTAGCATAGATGAACGAGGCGCGTTTACCATGGCTCTCACTGGTGTAATGCAGTACATGTATACACTAGGTACAGACTACAGTCCAAAAAATACAGCACTCTTTATTTACGCTTTCCTTGCTACACTGCGCGCTGCTTGTCAACTTTTTTCTGATCGACCACACCCCCTTTCCCAGTCTACAGTAGCTGCGTTTGATTTGCCTGGACCTCCTGCACCAATGCAGAAAAATGTAGGGCGGTGTACATCCGGTCCTATATAAATACACATACTGGAAGTAAACTGCCATATACTTTTCTGCACCGGTGCAGGAGGTGAATATAAGTCCTAACGCGTCTATTATACCCCAGTCACAGGAGAGGAGATATTTGCGACGTGTTAGAGAAGAGATATCCTCTTTGACGCGCGTCCCTAAGCCAACATTGCGGTGAAAGTTGCGAGCTCCTAATCTGACATTTGGCGAAAACGGCGACGCCAAATTCGGCGGCAAAATAAAGTGGGGCCTTGGCCTTTCACGGTCACTGGATTTCTCGCCGACGTTTTTTGCCAAGTTTCGAGATTAGATATCAGGCGTGCGTCATTTTTCGCTATGTGATCACTGTCCCTCCAAGCCGAAAGCTCAAAGAGCGACGTCACACGTGATAGGTAGGAAGACGCGACAGAAGTTTGAGAGCAGACAAAGCCTTGAAGCTATGAATGGTTTTCAAAGGTCACGCATACTAAAAGCGCCAGGGCACGGCATTTTCACATTGCTTAATCAGTTTATCTAATTATTGCACAATCCCAGAAACAACTCAAACGTCATGACTTTCGCTTTTGGCGCTGCTCTATCGGCCCTTTCGTCGTGTAGCATCCGCTGCGCGCAGGAGCTTTTTAAGGTGAAACGGAGTACCATTCATGGGTTGGCGCGTTCATGAATGCCGCTCAAGGGTCGCGATACTTGCATTTATTTTTCAACTGCCATTTGTATGACATTCGATGGAATTTAAATGTCAATTTGTGCATGTCTTCCTTATGAATTGCATAGTTTCGCGGATATCGTAGTGCAACTCTAACCATGCACAGAAATTGCCCGAATCATGGCTTCGATTGTACCAATGGTCACTGATACCGGGCAAAGGAATCGAAAATACGCCGCCAGGAAAAAGACGGGGTTGATACAGGAGGTCCATGCGTAAAGTGAATCAGTTCGTGGATGTTGAACTATAAACTACCCTTTAATAATTAGGCGACCTCAGTAAGACTACTCTGAAAGTGTCTAAAATGGAATGGTAAGGTCAACGAATCTAAAAATTTGATTACGTTTAAGAATAAGTCTTTTAAATCTCATACATGCCAGCTGTAACTGTTGTAGATTTTTCATAGCGGTGGCCGCATCGACAAGACGATGTCGGGTAGTTGTCGGAAGTTTCAGGGCTGGACTGGCTATGACCTAAGTAAAAAAAAAAGTTGTCGGCCTGTATAGCTTTTTAAGGTGAAACGGAGTACCATTCATGGGTTGGCGCGTTCATGAATGCCGCTCAAGGGTCGCGATACTTGCATTTATTTTTCAACTGCCATTTGTATGACATTCGATGGAATTTAAATGTCAATTTGTGCATGTCTTCCTTATGAATTGCATAGTTTCGCGGATATCGTAGTGCAACTCTAACCATGCACAGAAATTGCCTGTAGCCGGACTTCTATTATGCAACTGGGCAGAAAATACAGCAAAAAACAACGTCCATCAGAAGCCGGAACTTCAAGACGAGACTAAACAAATCTTTCATCAAGAAACCGATTTCGGCCAGCATCGCTATCTTTCAGGGCGAGGCTGGCAAGAAAAGGCATAAAGAACCCGGTCTCGGCCAGTAGCCAAAAGTTTTACGTCCAGGCTGTCCAAACTATACAGCAAGAAACCGATGTCGGTCACTGGCCCGAACTTCACGGCCAGACTGGCCAGAATTGACAGCAACAAAATGATGTCTGCCAGTAGCCGGGATATTCAATTGCGAATGCCATTCCCCTTGCGGGCGAATAGCCAGATAATTTTTTTACCCAATTAAGACGGGTAATGACCGTCATGAGGCTTTACTGGGGAGGCTTTATTTTAAATATAGACCTGGATTTTTTTGATAAATTCGAAATAAAAAGCACTCGAGTATCAATTTGTGTAAAAAGCCAACAGCCTAATTCTACGTTTAGTAAGAGCCCCCGATGAACGAAGGAACAAAAATGCCGGTTTACAAAGATTGATAAAGACGACGAAGCCATTTTATTTTCGAGTTCTCTCAAGTGCCATTTTAGGTCAATATTCAAAATATTTCACAGGATAAAAAATGTCCCCTGATGTGTATGCCACACTCAGGTTTGAATATTGTCTTTAATTCTGAACTCATGATATCCGGAAAACTAGCATGATTTAACTTCGATTTTTGTCAGAAGATAAAAATACCACGAAACTACACGACGATGACTGCAGTATTTTTTTTATAAAATAGAAAATTGTCTGCTTTTCCTTGTTCCTGTCCTTCGCCGCTTCTGTGCAGTCATGAACCAACAAGCCCAACTGAACATTATGCCATCAAGTCATTGAGAAGCCGCAAATGTACATCGACGGCCAGCTTGTAAAGCTGAAGAAATCCGCTTGCTGGATAGACTGCTTAAGATCGGAAACGATGAACAGCTAGCAGAACGAGCGGCGCAGTCCAAGGTTTTTTGGTGGGTCCCCTGATTGCAGATGGCGATTAAAAAGTGGTTGATCGCCTGAAGCGACTGCTTTTTCTAGCGTTGTGGCTCCATAGCAAAACACAACAACAACAAAAAATACGGGAGAATGCTGACCTCGGCTCCCGTGTCCACAAGAAAGTGATGGCCACCTACTTTGCCAAGTACATAGAAGGTACGGCTTTTCTGCCCACTACTTTTACCTGTTCCCGCCTGTGCCCGGCCTTCTAGTTTCCCTACAAGGTGCAAAGGCGGCTCTACTTGCGTGTTGTGTTCCGGAAAAGGACGGTGGTACCAATGCATGCCTGAGCCAGAGACGATCTGACCGGTGGCGGAGCAGACGGAACACTCTGCTGCACGTGAGTGGGAGCGTGAGTATCAGCGAGCGTCGTGCCGTGTTTGCGATACAGTGACAAGGGCGCGAGGGTGGCAGCATACTCGTACAGTATACTCGAAGATATTTCGAAAGCTGTTTGCGAGAAATAAATATTTATTGTGGGACTATGCAAAGGTACATCGGGAAAAGGATTCAAAGACTGTCCTAAAACATTAGAGCTTTTTTTAGGCATGCGAAGTATTGCTGGAATCCTGCTACAAGACACACTGACCGGCATTATCACCGTAAATGCACGCGAGCAACTTACTGGATTTTTCCTGTTTTCGTCAATTGTAAAAGTTTCAAAAATAACGTTCATCACTTTCATCAGCCGCTCGTGAAGACTAAGCCGGACTTAGTGATTAGAAAACAAAGTCTTGGATGTATGGTTTTGTGCTGTACGGGAAGGTATTTCCCGACGTTTTTGAATGTTACATACATGAAAGATGCTTCCGTGGTGGCGGCGTGTATGTTCTAGTTGGTAAAAATTTATTTTACCTTGATTCCAGTGAATACTCAAGATGCTCAAACTCTCTATTTTCAGGTTATGCTGACTAAGGGGAAATTCTTAGCAATCAGGGATGTTTAGCGTCCACGAAATGCAACGCCCGACATAATTACATCACTTCCCTCCCTTTCCAGTACTATTATAAATGATATTTATATTGATGTTTGTTCTACGATTTGCATGTTTGCAGATGAGTGTGTTGTATATGTGTATATGGACAGATCAATAAAGCACTTGATAGGCTAACTTTCCAAAAATATTTCGACAACTTTGAATCATAGTGTGACTAAAAAAAAAACGACTCTAAAAATAAAACAAATTTTTGCATTATACCTACAAGGAAAGTATCTCATCCAGATTTGCATATTCACTAAATGAAAGAGTCCTCGAAGCTGATTATGAATTTAACCATTTGCGTGTGTAGTTCACTGTCGATCTGCTGCGAAATGCCCAAGTTGACCACATTTCCTTGATGGCCATAGTATGCTTGGCTTTTTGCGCCAAAATATTACATTTCCACCCCAGTCACTTAAATTTTTTTTTTTATTTTACATCTGTTAATTTTATTTTTGAATATGCCTATGTTGCCCAAGCCCAATATACCGTTACAAAAACAAATTGTGAAAAAAAGTTTAAAATAAGGCTGTAAGGTTTATTTTGGAAAATTATGATTAGCGACTTAGTTTGACGGGGTGTAACTAAAAGTTAGAGTAGCCATTACTGTGTTATCGTCGAAAGATTTTCTGTCTGAAATTCTATCACAACATTTATTGCCAAAAAACTGGAGGAAAAGAGGACAACTATATGAAAGTCCCTTTTCACGTATTCCGTTGAAATGACCATTCCTGGAAATGGCATGACATATTTAATTACGGGGTGACGTGCTGAAAAACTCATTGATTGTAGAGACCACGCGTGATTGAACTATACTTCCCTCACGCAGCGTCAGGATCGCTTCCCCTTACGCCTTTTTTCAGACGTTGAACGTGTAAATTTTAGATAATGTTTTCTTTGTGTATTCCAGATGGCAAAGTAGGTACATAAATAACGATAAAAGAACAAATCTGTGCCTCTCCCGTGATCTGCTCATTACCATAGTTGTGATAAAATCAGGCTGATACCCTTATATATTTTTTGATAAACTCAAACAAAATGTCTTTATATTTTCAGGGGATATCAGCACTAACACAAATGCATTTCATTTCTTTTTATTATTCCGACGCACTACCTCAAGCGTTTACTTACAAAATAATCCATGCGAGCATGTTCTGATTGCCGATTTATGAAGTCCTTGACAGTGATAATTATAGGGGCGCCACCGCCGCTTTCCTCAATTTCCTGATTATTAGTTCAGCGTTTTCTCTACATCTCACCATGTGGCGCTACAAAGCATAAATAAAATTGTTTCTGTTTTGCTTAAATATAGGCTTTTTTTTAAATGAGAAAAGTCTCCCAATGAAGAGGGTTGTCTAGTACAGAATACACTATATCTACTTATTACAAGGCGGTGTATTATATGCAGGTAATTCTATAATGTGTTCATAAAGCAGACGCGTCAAAAACAGTAAAATTTCATAGGCTGCTACAACGTTAGTAGACAAAAAATTAACAAAGTCCTTGTACACTTATTTCCTAATCTCCGGAGTTCTAGACCTTACTAAATATTTTATTGTAGTTCAATTAATCGCTAAGCAAAATTAGGACTCCCATCATAACAAACACAATATTGGTATGAGTGCATGCAAATATTTTATCGAAACCACACCGGTGGTTCGAAGATTTTGTGATTATAAACCACTGAAAAAACTACAATTCTACTTAGTTTAAAAACGTTGGAGCGTAATAAAGAACATATTCTCTCTGAAAATATGTAATTCGAAGGTCATATTTGGTTGGCTGCATAAAACAAATTAAGAAAAACAACCATTTACTTCTGCTTTGAAGTTTTCGTAGCAAGGCATAATTATAAAAAATGGTGTTATTGTTAATGGCCTTTAAACAAAAAAGAACAATAGGAACCCGTGCAGCGCGAGTTTGAACGTTCCTATCGGTCACGCGAATACAATCCACAAACAATGTAAAACATATTAGGGGTCCTACCAGAACAAATAATAATATATTACCTTTGAAATGATACAACTCATACAAAAAGGTATTTCAAAAGAGAAGATACCAAACAGCACCTAAATTGCCAGAATCAGTGGGACCGTGAACTTAAGATCCTTCAAGCGTTTCCCTGGGTCTTGTTTTCACTTGTCCGTTCCAACTTTACATCTGAATATATATACCGGTTCCCATGCATATGATCGCCATTAAGGTAGCAGTGCAGCGTCGTCAGTAGTGTTTGAAAGCGAAAGGAAAATAAATTTATGACAACTGACAATATAAAAATAAAACCTCTGAGAAATGTATTTTGTGTAAAATTTGGAAGTAACCTTTGAACGAGACAGACGTGTATGTTTTGATTTCGGCGGTCGCTCCTCGCAGACACTTCGATGTTCACAAATAGCGCTACCACACAGAAGGCGCTTGGTGATCGATGGTCCTCAAAACTAACAATGGCAACATATCTCCGTTTTCGTATGCTCCGGAGACAACCTCTGGACAGTGCTAAAGAAAGACTTGAACGGTACGTAAGATTCGTTATGATGTTTCAGTGGTGTGAGAATTATTTAAATCACAATTCGATATAAAAATACATCAAGAGTTAGATTAGAACAGGAACTATTCTTGGTTGGCATTATTTTATCATTCCAAAACCATGTGTGTGCGTGAAAAGGGGGGGCTATCTTAAAAGTGTCTTCTTCGGATGCATTACAAGATTGAAAGCAGATCGCAATGTGGACAAATGTCGTTGAAGTGACGGCGACAGGTGCAATAAATAATAGCTAATATAAGAATTCTGCGCATTACAGAACGAAAACGCAGCACACCAATCCCCTATCCTCAGAGCAAAACCAACAAAAAAGGACGAGTCACCACTCATTAGTCATCAAACGTATCTAAGAAAGCAGAAATGGCTAATCATGTCGTATTACACCTGAGACTGCGGTGGAAGAAATCGGAAGAACTTTCAGTAGAAGGAACAGACACAGAGAACGTCTCTGTTTGAGACGTTCTCTGTGTCTGTTCCTTCTACTGAAAGTTCTTCCGATTTCTTCCACCGCAGTCTCAGGTGTAATACGACATGATTAGCTACCACCAGCTCGCCTGCACTCTCACCGTCTTTTCAGAAATGGCTCTCGAATTCCTGCGCAGACTGTTGTTGCAATGCCTTAGCATTTTGCACCATTTACAGAACAAACCTAAAAGAGCCTATATATATATATAGGCTCTTTTAAATAAATCTATAAATTTTAACAAAAAACACCCTTTATATGCGATCTCTCTTTTTTTTTTTAGAAAACAAAGAGTCGTTTATATTGACCCATTTTGGAGAGATCTCTTTTTTTTAGAAAACAAAGAGTCGTTTATTAATGACCCATTTTGATGAACACCTAAACTTAGTGTTCACACCCAATACATTGCAAAACGACTACGAGTTCTGTCTGGATTATTGTATCGTTTGCGTACTGTGACTGCACTCTTTATTCCGTTGTAGGTTGTATCAGGCACTCGAAGAGTTCATCTCCCGAGATGGTAGGGAGCTCGTTCCAATTACAAAGAAAGTAAAGTGAGATATGATACTTCACGAAATAGGTGATAATATTACACACGAAACAACATGATGTGACGTATTAGAGGAAAAAAATATAAAACATTAAACATTCATTTTTTATTCTATCTCTGTGTTCTGGATTGTGTAAAGCGGTTTTACACTCTTGTGTGGTAAGCACACGCTGCACATGTGTCAAGAGCTCGGTGACTCATCATTTTTCCATTGCGTTATAAGCGTTGGGAAGCCCTATATCGAAGCACCCTTCACAAAAGACAAAAAATTCCTGCAGAAAGAACGAGATCTTCGATACTAATTGTTCTTTTTTTTGTTTTGTTTTTTCTGTAAATGGTGCAAAATGCTAAGGCATTGCAACAACAGTCTGAGCAGGAATTCGAGAGCCATTTCTGCTTTCTTAGATACGTTTGATGACTAAAGAGTGGTGACTCGTCCCTTTTTGTTGGTTTTGCTGTGAGGATAGGGTATTGGTGTGCTGCGTTTTCGTTTTGTAATGCGCAGAATTCTTATATTAGCTGTTATTTACTGCACCTGTCGCCGTCACTTCAACGACATTAGTCCACATTGCGATCTGCTTTCAATCTTGTAATGCATCCGAAGAAGACACTTTTAAGATAGGCCCCCCTTTTCACGCACACACATGGTTTTGGAATGAAAAAATAATGCCAACCAAGAATAGTTCCTGTTCTAGTCTAACTCTTGATGTATTTTTATATCGAATTGTGATTTAAACAATTCTCACACCACTGAAACATCATAACGAATCTTACGTACCGTTCAAGTCTTTCTTTAGCACTGTCCAGACGTTGTCACCGGTGCATACGAAAACGGAGATATGTTGCCATTGTTAGTTTTGAGGACCATCGATCACCAAGCGCCTTCTGTGCGGTAGCGCTATTTCTGAACATCGAAGTGTCTGCGAGGAGCGACCACCGACATCAAGACATATACGTCTGTCTCGTTCAAAGGCTACTTCCAAATTTAACTCGAAATACATTTCTCAGAGGTTTTATTTTTATATTGTCGGTTGTCATAAATTTATTTTCCTTTCTTTTTCAAACACTACTGACGACGCTGCGCTGCTACCTTAATGGCGATCATATGCATGTGAACCGGTGTATATATCCAGATGTGAAGTTGGAACGGACAAGTGAAAACAAGACCCAGGGGAAACGCTTGAAGGAGCTTAAGTTAACGGTCCCACTGATTCTGGCAATTTAGGCGCTCTTTGGAATCTTCTTCTCTTTTGAAATACCTTTTTGTGTGAGTCGTATCATTTCAAAGGTATTATATTATTATTTGCTATATATATATATATATATATATATATATATATAAGTGAGAGGTCCGTACTTGCGGAGTTGCTATGCTAGGAGTTTATTTTATGTATTACGACAGTTTCGCCGGGATGCTCGGCTTCGTCAGGAGAAGGCCTACATGTGAGGACATCAGACTGCGCAGAGCAGTAAGCGGCCAATGGGGCGAGAAGGACGTGACGTCGGGAAAAATAAAAGCAAAAAGATATATGAAAGAAAGCAAACATATTGGAACACAACCAAAAGCCAAGTAATAAAAAAAGTTTGACATGAGCGCGCTCCTACGGTCCGGCGGCGGGTTTTAAAGCTAAAGAGGCGTATATGAGATCTCCAACACTTCGGTGGGTACAATAGGTCATGAACGGACGGAACAGGTTCTGGAACGCTATCTTAGGTACTAATTGCCCGTAAGGCTAAGCCGATTTGGGCGTCCGCACGCCGCGACGGTCACCCCGCCTCCCCTCTGGCGCCGCAGGCCGCGGAAGAGAGGGGAGAGGGGAGCAAGGAGCAGTTCTCGGGGCAGGGCGGCGCTGGGAAGGGGGGAGGGGGGGGGGTGGTATTGCCACCGGGTAGGTGTAAAGACGTCGTCGTACCGGATAGCGAGCAAAAAATACAAACCGAAAACAAAACATTAAAACAAAAATTAAAATAAATACAGATGTCTAGGGTCAATACCGAGTAACGTTGTGTGCAGGAGGACAGCGTAGTGCAGAAGGCACAGATTTGCATTGCCTTTCAATGAAACAAATATAATGGTAACGGATCTCGTACATGAGTGGGCAAAATGAGGAAAAAGGAAGCAGCGGGTACAGAAGCGCGTGCGGAAGGCTCACTGCTACACACACACACACACACACGCACGCACACACACACACACACACACACACAAACACACACACACACGCACGCACGCGCTCTCTCTTTCTCTCACACACACACACACGCACACACACAAAATAATGGTCCAATTCGAACTGGAAACACAGTGCCACTTGGTCAGGGTGAGTATTGGTGTTTTCTGTTAATTCTTAGACAACGTTTTAATCGCTGCAAGTGTTCCTGGATTTTCATTTATTCCTTTATCGATCGTGTTGAATCGATATATCAGATACGATTCGCGCTGCTCCCGTTCGCGGTCTGACTTAAATCCGGTTTCAAGGATCGTTACCGAAAGTTTCTCGAACAAAAGATGTGGGAGGCTAAGGTGTTTTGAAAGAGGTAGGCTTGGGAGCGATTTTGAATGAGATTTGTGATTATTAAAGCGTTTCCTGCTGCGCTGTCATCGCGCGACGGAGCAGTGGCTGGTTGCACTATCTCTCCATGGGGCGCGCTGCCGCCGGAGCGGAGATGCGCTCCGATAACAAACCGAAACTAAAAAAACCCGTCGAATTTGTTCAGTTTTTTCGAAAGCCGTAAAATGCTTCGCGTGCCTTCTATCGTTCTGCAATTTGTTGATTTAGTGTTTTTCTTCGATGCTGAGAAATTTTCTAATTAAAATCATGCCCTTAAACACAATATTAAAAAGTTAATTACGCAAAAATAATTAACAAGTTAATTATCCGGACTTTAATAATTTTCTAAATGGGCCCCTAGCCCAGGACCAAAGCCACAAAAGCCTTTTTTCGGTGCGATGAGTAGTTTTCGCAGAAGCGATTTGGCCCCAGTCCTCTGAAACACCCTATATATATACATATATGGTTGATTTCATCTCAAATCGTGCAGGCAAAAAGAGTCGAATGTTTAATTTCCCTGAAAAAAACTATATGTTATGGCGTCGTCTCTAAAAACACAGTAGCCACAAACCGCAAGTTCGTCGGATTTTTTGTTCTCGAGTTACGAATTATAAAACAGGCCGCGGCGGAAAGCTGTTTTTCACATCCGTCGTGGGCCGGGTGTTTCGCTCGGTCTCCTGCCGTGGATTTTCAGTCCACATTATATTAACCTTTTGCAAGCATTCTGTTAGAATATTTAAAACGGTCTAATATTATTAAATAGTTTTAGGCGTTTCCCTTTTTTTTTTGTGAAACTGTCAAAAACACCCCCTCGGTCAATCGATGACGAATTTCGAGAATTAAATACTGGCGATCTACTTGGGTTACATCAGTAGTTTTTATGTCTACGGAGAGCGCAAAACACGCTCTTTATATATATTATAAAATTACTCGCCTGTAAGAAATATCCTTTGCGGGGACGTTTATGTTAATGTTATGCAAAAACCAAAAAGTACCAATTTTAAAATCATTTTCTAAAAAAAAAAAAAAAAATTTGTGAAAATGTAGATGTGGTAGTTGTCTACTCGAAAATCAAGTCGAGAAAGAGTGTATTTTGTTTGTATGTGCTATATTTAAGCCTCAATATCGAAAAAAGCCGTCTTCGTTTTGCAAGGCGGAAGTCAGACCCGTGCGTTTCTATGAATTGTGAAACCATGAGAAAAATATCTAACCAAATCAGCAGGCCTAGTAGACCTTCAATATCCAAGAGGCGCAGACGTTGTATTGTTTCGATTTATAAACCTTTCACTATAAACTAGCATGACGAGTTATTAGCTGTCATATTACTCAGACATAGAAAGTCACCACATCATTGATATATTATAGACAATTCTTTCCGAAACCAAACGCTAGGGTTTGTTCACCGCACATCGCACAGATCATCAGGGAATATCCTTTCACTTCCGTAATACACAAAATTGATGACACAGAAACGATCCGAAACGCACTGAGAAAGTGTCACCAAGAGGGTAGGGAATAAAAATAAATAAGTAAGCATAAAACTACCCAACTCCGATCTTAACGACCATTGCGTTACAAAAAATAAAAGATTTAGGTTCGACCGGTGGCAAGGCGAAAGGTCCACGCCTGGTGGAGAGTAAGACAAAGAAGTCGACGACACGTAAAGGTAAATAAAGAAACAAAGATTTAATAAAGACGTAAAAACTCAGCCGCACATGGCAACAACAAAAACCAACTCCTCCGGGCATTCCCTAAACGGGACACAACCGAATGCGTGCGAACACGCTCTCTACAGCACCGTCAGGCCGCTACTCCATAGCGAAATAAACCCAACAACTAAACAATGCTAAAAAACAGTTAGTCATTAAACATTTAAAAAATAATAAAAAAATGTTCAGCAAAATCGCACCCGAGAAACAAAGTTCAGCGGGGCGAAGAAACACACACGAAATAAAAAAAAAAAAGTCTTAACTGATCGACTCCGACCGAGTCCAAGCAAACGACACCCAAGCCTGGCAGGATGACGGTGTCCTGATGATGCTTAAATTTGTTCTTCACTCTATTGCGCACATCCACGACGGCTGCTGGGAACAGTGGCTGCGCGGAACAAAGTGAAGAATAGATTCGAGCAGCGATGCGCGAGAAGGTAACCGAGAAAAAAACATGCCTCGAGCCTCATATCGGGAGAGGAGCTTTCGAGGTAGTTACTGCAGTTACTCAAACTTTCTCTTTCCCCTTCCATTTTTCAAAAGAACACGTCAGCCGGCGCTAACTTTTCATATCGGGAGAGGGCCACTCTTCACAAACGGTTATAGTTGACAAGGAGGCTGACTTCGACCCAACTAGTCTCCGGGCAGAATAAACACAAATATATTTACCTACACGCTCGTTTTTGATGTCAGTCTCAGGGCGTTGCTGTTTCCAAAAAAGATAACACTTTGGTGCTATCGGATCTCCGTGGAGAGAGATGTTCGTCGCGTCAACGACATATTCGTACCTATTCACTCCTCGTGACACAGGGTGCGCTGCTCGCTTTACTGTCACGGGCCGTCCTATCTAACACAACGAGCGCGAAAGGTCCTGGTCATATAATGGTTCCGAAAGGGCGGGACGTTCATATAGGCCAATGAATGCCCGAATCAATACGACGTCTGCCATTTTCTACACATTAAAAATTTAGGACGCCTGCTGGTCTGTTTAGAAGAGTTGCTTTCTCTTTTGAACTCCTCCAATGTAGCTTGCCGCCTATATAAAATTTAAATATTCAATAAATAGAACAAGGTGTAACTACTGTATTGTATTTTTATGTGGGAACGTTGAAAAAAATGAAAGCCGTTTACAAATCCCTGTAACGCCGAATTGGAGCGCAGCTCTTGAGGAGTAGTAGGGAAGGGTACTGAGGGGGGCACGTCTCCTGCGGGTAGTCACGTGACCCCGGGGGGTCACGTGATCTCGGGGGAGGGGGGGGTCACGTGACCTCGGGGGAGGGGGTCACGTGGCCTGGGGGTCACGTGACCTCGGGGGGGGGGGGAGGGTCACGTGACCTCGGGGGGGGGGGAGGGTCACGCGACCTCGGGGGTGTCACGTGACCTCAGAGGGGGGGTCACGTGACCCCCCCCCCCCCCGAGGTCACGTGACACCCCCTCCCCCGAGATCACGTGACCCCCCGCCCCGGTTACGCCGACGCCGGCGCCGACGCCGACGGCGACGGCGACGGCGACGCCGCTCAAGCTGGAAACGGGCCTCTAAGAGCTGCGCTCTAAAAAGGCAAATATATATTTAACGTTTGTGAAGGCGCGCAATTCGCAAGTCCATTTAGAGCCGTAAGAACACGTTTTTATACGATATTGATGCTTAAATATAGAACATACAAAAAGAAATAAACATTTTTTCGACTTGCTTTTCGCGTAGACAACTACTATATCTACATTTTAACAAAAATAAAAACATAATAAAACATGGGCTTTTTGAGAAAATCGATTTCAAAAATGGTACTTTTTGGTTTTCGCATAATATTAATGTAAACGTCCCGCAAAGGATATTTTATACTACCGAGTCATTTTATAATATATATTAAGAGCGTGGTTTTGGCTCTCCATGAACATCAAATATATTAATGTAACCCAAGTAGATCGCCAGTAAATAATTGTTAAATTTCGTCAAGAATTGACAGAGGAGGAGTTTCTGACTTTTTTCCAGAAAAAAAGCAAAAATCCTTAGATTATTTCATGGTATTAGAGCCTTTTAAATTTGTTTACAGAGTGGTTGAAAAAAGTTGATACAATGTGGACTGAAAATCCACGACGGGAGATCGAGCAAAACATCCGACCCACGACGGATGTGAAAAACACTGCATTCCGCCGCGGCCTCTTTTAAAAATCATAAGTCGAGAACGAAAAATTAGACGAACTTGCGGTTTGTGGCTACTGCGTTTTTAGAAACGACGCCATAACATATAGTTTTTCAACGAAATTAAAAATTCGACCCTTTTTGCCTGCACGATTTGAGTGAAAGGTCCGATATCTATCTATCTATCTATCTATCTATCTATCTATCTATCTATCTATCTATCTATCTATCTATCTATCTATCTCTATCTCTCTCTCTCTCTATATATATATATATATATATATTGTTAGGAAAGACAACGACGTGGCGCGAGTGGCGTGCTCAAGTGTCGGCCGCAGAGTGCCCGCGCGATTCAATTCAGACTGACTTCGTCTGGCTGCGCTGCGGCACTGACCATCATCTACAATCCTCCGATCATCTCATTAAACCTGCACATCATTGCTTCACAGGTTGGTAGAGGTGCTATCGTTCTTCCGCCTCTCGTCCGACCGTTAATTATCACTTCTGGATCTACGCAGCAGACAACCTGCGCAAGTCAATATGCCAGAAGAAGCAGGCAACGCTAACCGTCCCACGAACACCACAGCGCCCGTGGTGAAACATCGACAGCGCGACCCACAGATCTTCGACGGATCTCCGAACGCCGACGTCGAAGATTGGTTAAAGAACTATGAAAGGGTCAGCCACTACAACTACTGGGATGACAGCTTTCAATCAATTAATCAATCAATCATTTTATTTTTTCAAGTGAAATACAAATTCGACTTCAACGGTCCGCTGGCACAAAAGGCAAACAGGTTGCCTGACGGGGTGCCAGCGGCCGGTAAGGACGGCAAAATCAGCGGCAAATACAAAAAGCAAAAAAAAAAAAAAAAGAATCCGCGCATGCAGGAATTCACAGTAGCACAACACCGTGATAACACCCAGACATCATACAAGGCAAAAAAAATACATATGCGTACAAACAACACCAGGAAGCACAATAAATCACACCGGCCGCAATTAGACATTTTCAGGGAGTGATAGAGAAGAAACACGATATGGAAATAAGACAGCAAAAATAAGGGCCTATAAAGTATACTATGTAAAACTGAGTATACGCATGAACTACATAGTACACAGTACATAGTGTAAAAAATAAGTATAATGCTTATGTATGGAAAGCATTACACGATTAAAAAGTACCATATATTTTACGGTCGTCAGTCAAAAAGACAATCTAAAACAGTGACAAATAAAAATGGTCAGGAAAAAAAACTCCTTGCCCATAATTCACCTTTAAAACAATAAAAACATATGCAGGCAAAAGTAAAAACCATTAGTATATTTGTATTTACATAATACGTATCTCATGTTCAACCAAGAAGGAGCGAAGCTGTTTTCGCGAATGTTTTTTTTTCTAAAAGACAAAGCACTTTGCTGGTTCGACAATCACGAAGAAACCATCAATTCCTGGGAAGGCTTCTAAGCAGCATTCGCCGATGTACTTGGCGAACCCCTTACCGGAAGTAGCAAGCGCGCGACCAACTATTGCGCCGCTATCAAAGACCCAGAGAAACATCAACAGCGTACATTGAGGACGTCCTCCGTTTGTGCCGCCGAGTTGATCCTGAAATATCCGAAGACGAGAAAATTCGCCACCTCTTCAAGGGCATTTCGCAAGAGGTGTTCTCCATCGTGGTTCCGAATGCACCTGCTACAAAAGAGCGCTTGGCAGCGGAATGCTGACAGTAGGAAGAGATCGATAGCGCATAGACCTCCAAAAAAACCATTCGAGCGACTCCTAAAAGTGTCCCAGGGAAGAACTTCCGACACAAACCTTGCTTCGCTCCTCCGCACCATAATACGCGAGGAGCTTCGTACCTTGGTCGCACAGCTACAACCATCTAGTGACGAACACCAAACAATTACTGACGTACATGCCATAAAGGACGCAATTCAAAGCAAACTGTGCGCTGCTCTGGGGCACTTCACGCCAGCAGCCTCTCCTTACGCACCAGCAGCACCCGTCCCAACTTCGATCTGCGCTTATCAGTCGATCCGAGCCACGTAAGCCGCACCAACCCTCCATGGACATAACCACAACCAAGGACAAACATCTGGCGAACACCAGATCAGCGGCTTGTTTGTTATTATTGTCACACACCAGGACACATCCTCCCATATTGTCGCCGTCGACTTAACAACACGGCTCGCACCTCGCCGACCAACCGTATATACTCCACATACTATACTGACTACCATGCTACTCATCGCACTCCGCCCATCGACGAATTTTCTTCACGTGGCCAAGCGTCCACTCCCGCCGGTCATGAACAATTTCCAGACAGTCGCCGTCCCTCTCACGGCCCCGAACCTTCCCCACCGCCACGACGTGGCCGCCCATCATCGCCGTACCCGCTGTAAAAACTTCCTCCAACAGCCTCTGGTATCACAAGCGATTTAATCTGAGCTCGTCATAGCGGTTGCACGATCAGTCCAGAGAAAAAAAAAATTATGCGTGCCCGGGCCTCTGATGGCACGAGGTCCTTCTTTTCCTCGCAGGACTTTTCTCCCAGTCGCCAGATGCTGTTATGTTTAACAGGCTCCCACCGCGGACTTGTTGCAGACCTCCAGTGGGTAAAAAAGTTGGACTGGTCTCCTAAAAGTTTGTCCGTCCGGCAGTCGCACTTCACACGAGCGAATGATATTGTCTCGTCCAGGGTGCACTTCTGTTATTCGTCCCACCTTCCACGTTGCTCTTGGTCGTCTCGCATCGTGAATAATTACCACGTCCCCGACAGCAATAGGCGTGGTGTTCTTAGGCGGAGTGTGGTGGGCAGAGCGAAGTTGCAAAAGATACTCCTTCATCCACCTCTTCCAAAACTGCTGTGAAATTAGTTCTCGGTAGCTCCATCGCCGTCTCAGTTCACGCGATGTCTGCGGGTTGGAGCTCATTTGCTTCATTGTCGGCAACGACAGAAGGCGTTTTCCTACTAGGAAATGTGCAGGTGTTAAAATTGTTGGTTCCCGTTGACCTGAGTAAAGAAATGTTAAAGGACGCGAGTTCACGGCGGCTTCTACTTCCTGTAACACCGTCGACAACTCTTCAAAATTAAGATAGCTTCGTGCTAGAACCTTCCTGAAAGAGGTCTTCACTGTCAGTATCATTCTCTCCCAGAAACCTCCCCACCATGCGGCTCTTTCGGCGCTAAATTTCCAGGTGATGTGATGGTGGGCGACATAGTCTTGTACATCCTGTTGTCGGAGCAGTTCCCCGACAGCTGATATATATCTTGCAATTGTCTTAAACGCCAAAGCGTTGTCTGAATACAGTAGGTCTGGCAGTCCTCTTCTGGAAACGAACCGACGTAGAGCCATCAAGAAGGATTTAGCAGATGTGCTCGTTGTGAGCTCGAGGTGAACTGCTCATGTGACTGCGCATGTGAAGATGGCGATATATGACTTCTCGTTCTTTTGTTCATTTGTGTAAAGTGGACCAGCAAAATCAATATCCACGACGTTGAATGGGTGCGTCGCCTCAATGCGTTCTTTTGGCAGTGGTGCCATAGGAGCTGATGCGGCCCTCAAGTGTGTCCTTGCACACTCGGTGCAGTTTCGCAGAGACTTCTTTACGGCTTGTCTTCTGCGTACAATCCAATACTGTTCGCGCAATTCAGTTAAAGTATCTGCTACTCCTCCGTGAAGCACCCGCTGATGTGCGCTGCATATAAGTAACTCGGTGAAGCGATGTGCGTTGGGGAGTATGATGGGGTGTTTAAGGTCTTCTGATGCATTTAGTTGTTGGAGACGACCGCCTACGCGTAAAACTCCGATCTCATCTATGAAAGGTGTCAAATCTTTTAGTTTCGATGACTTGCTCAGCGGCCTTCTATTTCGTATGCTCTGAAGTTCTCCTGAGAATTCATTTTTTTGTGTGACCTTTATCTAGTATTGTTCTGCTCTTTTGAGTTCTGCTGTTGAAAGGTAGTTACACAATTCCTTCAGTGCGCCAGTGTTTTTTTTTAAACGGTAAATCCAAGCAGTGACGCGTAGGACCCTTGAGAGCTCGCTGTAGCGTTACAAGTCAAGTACAGGATCGTTTACGGCAGTTGTTACTTGCAGTACATTGGTTTGGATGTCATTGTCTTCCACGTCGTCTAGGTCGTCTCGTTCGGGATGCGCCTGTGGCCATTCTGGTGACGGTTTCTTCAGCCAAGAAGGGCCAGTCCACCACAAGTTGTTCGACTCTAGGTTTGACGCGGAGAGTCCTCGTGTTAGGCAATCTGCCGGGTTTTCTTTACCCGGGCAGAATCTCCAGCGAGCTGTAGGCGTGTTGTTTTGGATTTCCCTCACTCTATTAGCAACAAATGTCTACCACCGGTGACTTTGACCTTGCATCCACTTCCACGTTATGGTAGAGTCTGTCCACAAGTATACTTCGTGGTCTTGAAGCGACAACGTCTTTTCTACATAGCGCAGTATTCTAGAACCGATGAGAGCTTCCATCAGCTCTAAGCGAGGGAGTGTCAGCTTTTTAAGAGGTGCTACTCGCGCCTTTGCAAGTAGTAGACGTATTTCTACTCTGTTCTCAGAGTCAGATGTTCTTAGGTAGACAACTGCGCCGTAAGCTTTCGGACTGGCGTCAGTGAAGACATGTAGTTCGTAAAACAGCGTAGTGTCTCGGAGTTCCTCGAACATGAATCGAGATATGGATATGACTTGTAGCTGTGGAATCTCGTTGCACCACGTGTTCCACTCTTGTTGTACGTTTTCAGGAAGACTATTGTCCCAGCCTATCTTTAATTCCCCCAGTTTTTGGAACATAATCTTGACTCGGATGGTGAAAGGTGATAGCAATCCCATGATGTCGTAGATTCTATTGGCAGCTTGAAGGACATATCGCTTTGTACTTAATTTCGTTTTCAAGAAGTTCAACATCGACGTCAACGACAACTTCAAAGTGTCCTCCTCTGTATTCCAATGCATTCCAAGCACCTTGGTGTCTGTCGCCATATCAGTTGGTTGGGGGACTCCTTTTTGGAACAATCTTTGCAGTGTCTTGCTGTTGGATGCCCATTTTTGAAGATTCACGCCAGCTTGTTGCATGATGTCTTGTGTTTCGTTAAACAACTTGACTGCTGCTGCTTCACTCTAGGCGCCAGTCAAGAGATCGTCGACATAGAACGATTTCGCTAGAACCTGAGCTGTCTCCGGGTGGTTTTGAACTGTTCGTAAATGATGCTGTAAGGTAGCTGTCAGCAAGAACGGACTGGATGTCGTCCCAAACAGAACGCGGGTCATCCTCCACTCCTGTATTGGTGGTAACTGACCGGTTGTTGTGGGCCTCTCTTCAAACCACAAGAAGCGTAGCGCATCTCGGTCTCTTTCTTTTACTGATATTTGCAGAAATGCCTTCTGAACATCTGCTGTCATCGCTATTTTATTGACTCGGAACCTCAGGAGAACCTGTAATAGGTCGTCAGATGCCTTTGGTCCCGTTTCAAAAGATCCGTCGAGACTCTCACTTCCTTGCTGGTGAGATGAGGCGTCAAATACGATTCTAATTTTCTTTGTGAGCGCCTCCTCGCGTACTACCGCATGGTGCGGCATGTAGTACTACCGTTCTGTATTTTTCTTCGCATCTGGAACCACCTCTGCATGCTCATCCTTCAAATATTCACGGATCACACTGTCGTAAGTGTTCACCAGGTTTTCATCTCTCCGGAGTTTTCGCATCAACCCGTTTAACCTTGCTGTCGCCAGCTCCTTGTTGTCCTGCAGCTTGGTTCTTTTGTTGGGCTTCCAGGGTAGTGAGACTTTATACCTGGCTTCAGTCCAACATATCGACTTTTCAAATGTCTGTAACACCGTTTCCTGGGACCTATCTTCCTTGTCTGTGATTCCAAGATGTTCCAGGTCCCGAAACGCTGGCAATTTGTTCGTTTCGTCTTCGTTGGTGACTCCTGCATTAAGAATAGAGGCCATGACATGGTTTTGTGGTGTCAATGAATAATTTTTGTCCGTTGGTCCTTGCACCGTCCAACCAAGTCGAGTGCTTAGCGCTGTCAGCTGCCGACTCTCACTGCAAATGTTGTCACCCTTCATGCTTTTCTATACTTGGTCAGCACCGATTAATAGGCTGATTCTGAGTGCCCCTTTCGTTTCATCGAAAAGGCAAAGGTCAGCCAAATCCTTTCCTTGACTTTGAAGCTCTCCTATGAAAGGTTGGTCCAAAGGAAGCTCCATCATTTGGCTGCAAATCTTCGGGACTTCTACCGCTTCGAAGATGAACTCTCCTTGGTAATACTGGAGTCAAAGAAAGAATAAAAACACTTAAGGACAAGGACAGACAGCACAGTTCTTTCATGAAAGAACTGTGCTGTCTGTCCTTGTCCTTAAGTGTTTTTATTCTTTCTTTGACTCCCGTATTTTCACCAACACGCTCTTTCATCTTTGGTGGTACTGGCTCTTTAGTCTAACCTCCACAAGCTTTCGTCTTTCTTCTTTTGCAGCTTCGGATCCAAAGGTGTTGATGCAAATATTTATGTCGCCGAGAATACGCAGTTGGTACCTTTTGGACACATCTCGGATGAAAGTTCGCTGGCTTCCTCCGTCTATCATTCCTCTTATGTATCTGTACCCACTTTTGCCAGCGATCCAGCCCCGAAACGTTTGAAGTAGGATATGGGGCTCCTTTTGTGTTGTTGACGGAGCGTAAGTATGGAGTGCCTTCGTTTTGCTGTTTTGTTCCGTCTCCTTAGTTCGTTGCTAGCGTGGGTCGCACATTGATGTAGCATGTCTGCCTTTGCAAGTATTGCAGACCATTCTCCTTCTGCAATCTCGCGCTTTGTGCCCCTTCATGGTACATTTAAAACATCTCGTCGTCGGAGAGTTTCTTCTTTTTCGCATCTATCGTTGCATCCATGTTGCAATCTTCCGACGAGTGTTTTCTGGAAGAGCAGAAAAGGCAGTCTGCTGGCTCTTTCGCCCAACTGTGTAGAACAGCTGCGGAGCTTCTTGTACTTTCTCTTCTGGAATCGTACTTCCTAGTGTCAGGTCGACTGTCTTGACTTGTCCTCTATGTTGTCAGT